>NC_088403.1:57756481-57978981 GCF_034236695.1 Oncorhynchus nerka
CACTATTATTCTCAAATGTAGAAAATAGTAAAAAAAATAAAGAAAAATCCTGGAAAGAGTAGGTGTGTCCAAACTTTTGACTGGTACTGTGTAATGAAGCGGTATGCACTTTTATTTTAAGTGGCTTCGTTTGTGATTGGGGTTCTCCTTTCCTCTCTCCAGCCATCCAGGCTCCACTCAAGCTGAAGGCCCCCAGAGGCACCCCCACCCCCATCAACCGCAACCAGGCCAACCAGCCCCGCGGGGGATCGGCCCTGCTTGGGAAGAGGCCCTTTGACAGCAGCGTGAGTACTCCTCGCACACGCATGCACACACACACAAAACACAACTGCCATTTTTACTTCCTCTGTCTGTCAATCCATACATGTGACACTGACATGTTCTGGTTTGGTATAGACGGCCTCATTTACTGTAACCTTGGGTAGTGTCTCATGTCCCTGTCTACTCAGACTGCAGAGAGGGACAGACTGGCGCTGGTTCTGGTTCCTCTGTAACAGTGGGAGATTTACTGACCATCTGTCTATCTCCATCACCGCTGAGCATAGCAGCATGACCACAGCTTGGGCCAAGTGGCCACACACACACACACACCTCTCACCGTTCTTCTCTTATTGGTCATAGGCGTTGGCACTGCCGTTCCCCACCAATGGGAGGCCGTTCACATCAGGCATGAGGACCACCTCTCAGTCAGTGATCAAGCGTCAGAAAGTGAACCAAGGAGACGCGCCAAACCCTGTGGTTTTTGTTGCTACTAAATACACCAGGTAGGTCCTGGTCTCTGAGCGTCTGTTATTCTCTTTAGTAGCAGTCAGCTCCGGAAGATACAAATGACCTTCTGTGCTTTTTGGTTGAGAAATCTGCATATTTCTGTATTTAACACCTGACAAAGGGATCAATCTTAGTCAAAACAAATTCTCCCACTCAATTTTTTGCCATAGAACTGATTGATCCCTTTGTCAGGTGTTCAATATAGTACTATGTAGATTTCTCAACCAAAAAGCACAGAATGAAAATGATGAATGTTTAATATTGCATGTAACTAGTTTTAAGATGAAGGTTATTCTTCTTTGCACCTGTGCACTTTGACATTAGGATGTGTTTTTATACAGGCAGCCCAATTCTGATCACATCTTTTGCCAATAATTGGGCAAAAAATTAGGTGCTACCTGTGTCAACAAAGCCTTGGACTCCTAGGTGTGCCAATGTTGATCTGAGTCCTACAGATAATTCACCGTGTGTATTTCTGTCCCATCCAGGGCTCTGAGGAAACACCTGACCCAGTCTGAGATGCGACGGGCAGCCAGGAAACCACACCTCCCCGTCAGGGTCAAGCTGCCCCTGCCTCCCCGGCCCCTGGCTTTAGCCATTCTGCCCTCCAGCACCAGCGAGCCCATCGTCCTGGAGGACTAACCCCCCACCCCACTGCGAAACAGGGAGGGCGCACCACCGCGCACCAACCTGCTAGTGTAGCAGCACAACCCCATACCAGTAGTTGTTTTCTCTCGTCGTATTTTTTAAATCTCGTCTTCTGTTCTGTTACCTCCCAAAAGCTGACGTGCTGCTCCCCACACACACACACACACACACACACGAGTGACACCCACATGTATGCATTACATCTAGTACATGGCATCAATTCTTTACACACACACTACGCATACACTGAGTGTACAAAACATTAGGAACACCCCCTTTTGCCCTCAGGAATGCCTCAAACCCAGCAGCGTTGCAGTTCTCGACCCACGCAAACCAGTGCACCTGGCACCTACTACAATACCCTGTTCAAAGGCACTTAAATATTTTGTTTTGCCCATTCGTCCTCTGAATGGCATACATACACTATCCATGTCTCAATTGTCTCAAGGCTTAGAAATCCTCCCCTTCATCTACACTGATTGAAGTGGATTTAACAAGTGACATCAATAAGGTATCAAAGCTTTCACCTGGTCCGTCTATGTCAGGGGTGGGCAACTCCAGTCCTCGGGGCCTGATTGCCTCCCCTGGTCTATGTCATGGAAAGAGCAGGTGTTTGTAATGTTTTGTACACTGAGTGTATACACAGACACAACACCCCCCACATACACACACTAGGCTTTGGGCTTTACTATTTTATTCTGGCTCTTTTTGCTTAATTATTTTTGCTCCCCTTTTTTAATGGTAAATCATTTTAACTGTGTAATTTAAAATCAGAAATATTTCTCATCCTGAAATAATGGTGATTTAAAAGCACACTTTATTTTTTCCCCTCCAGGTCCTTTATCTGTGTAAATATTAGCAGCATTTTGAGGGGTTGACACCTAATTGTTTGGGGACTGGTAGGGGCGTGGTTGTGGGAGGGCCATGGAAATAGAAATACTAGAACCACAGCAATTTGACTAAATGTCTGTTCTAGTTATTCATATTCTATAGGGAGGGCTATGTGGGGCAGTTTTTTAGCATGTTTATGGGAAAGTCTATTTTGACCAAGGTTTCATCATAGGTCTGGGAGGTTGCAGTAAAGTGCTTTGTGTGACCCATCCTTCAAGGATACTTGTCAGATTCTACGTTAGACACCCGTCTTCTCTTACGCCATCACATCAGGCCCCACCCCCTCTCCACACCTAAATTAGACCTGATCCTGCCCCCTGTCTCTCCACAATCACATCAGGCCCCACCCCCTCTCCACACCTAAATTAGACCTGATCCTGCCCCCTGTCTCTCCACAATCCTATCAGAAGTTACGTATGAGGGTTTGATGGTGAGGAAATCAATTCTGTTGAACCCCCTCCCCCCCCGGGTATTTTTAACATTAGCAGCTTTGCACCCAACTCCCTCCCATAACCTCTAGGTGTTGAGCTCTGTTTTTCTACTTAATTGTCGTCACAATCAATTTGAGTCCTGTCTTGTTTACCATCACTTGATTGACACACTTTTTACAGATGTTTATTTACCCATCTGGAGAGAGACAGTCGGGATCCTTCTCTGTTAATGCATTTTGGTTTTGACTGAGAAAGACCGCTTGGGTTGCCTGGCTACCCGGCCACATCGTTCCCACTAACTGACGTTCCTTCTCCACGATGAGTCTGGATTTGCCTGCCTCCCCCGACAATTTCTAGAACGCAAACACATTCTGACCGTTCTGATTGGTCCCTGAAACCTATGGGTTGGGCCAGAGCCTGCCTACATGCTGACGTTATCAACTTTGACACACTGATTGGTTAGACTATCCAATCACTGATGGATTTAGTTTTGTTCAACGCCCCTCATTTTGAAGTCAAACGAGCAACGTCTAGGATGGCAGTTTGAGACTGAATGAATGTAGTGACTGATAGAGCAGAGGAATTAAATTCAGGATGAGTCGTCAGGCAACCGCTTGAGTACAGCGGTCTTGTCTCTTCAATACTATGGTAGGCGAGAGGGAAAAGTAAGGGTTTAGGAAATGATGATGTAGGTTAACAAGGTAGATGAGATTCATATTGTGTAGGTTTGGAAGATATTCAAACAGGTGGTTCTGGATGTGGATCTGATTGTTTGGGACATGCAAAATAGATACTGTTCTCTTTGAGGTCCTTATTGGGAGAAATATGGGTTTGTTTTAGTGGAGTCAGAATTGAGCCATAAAAAAAGAAAACATTCTAGGTGTAAAACTCCATTCTTAGACAGCCCCTGTTCATTTTGTCACCTGTACCAATAAATCATATGCCTTCAGCTCCCCCAAACAGACTAGGCCACCGCAATTATGACAATGGACTGTTTGGATCTTGGGTTTGAATGAAACTGGCAAATTATGTTACGAGCTGGTTGTTGTCAGATACTGTTGTTACTAAAGCAGCTATATGTATTGGCTTGGGTGCTGGAGTCATGTCTTTGTTGGGAGTGGAATCTCCAGTGATGTCTCAACTTGTGGGTTGATTTGGTTTGAATCTTTATTTTCCCTTTTTGTGTTTATTATGAAGAAAGGGTGCGTTTAGATTAAATTAATTCTTAATTGGATATTATAATTCCTCTTTCTCTTCCAGGCTCTGTGTACAATGGCAGCCAGTATGGGGGTAGAAATGACAGATGTATAAGCAAGTTTGGTCCCAATGTGGGCTTTTGTAATGTTTCTAAAACAATTTGAAGTGTTAAAATACTAATCTGAAGAAGAAAATAAAAACTTGGCTGATTGAAAAGTTGTTTTTTTATATGAAGTCTTTGGGGAAGAAGGCTTGTAATTACTCCATATTGTGGAGAGGGTTAAAATACTGTACATGTGAACATTGCTCTCCATTGGGTGGGTTTGGAGGAGGGGGGAGGGAGGGAGGGAGGGAAGGAGGGGGGGCGCAAATCAGAGCTGGTGGGAGGGATGTAGAGGGGGTTAGAATTTTGTATGTTGGAGAGAGAATTATGCTACAATTAATGGTTTTTCTCAAGTGTTTTTTATTCCAATGTCTCTGTATCCTTTTAATGTATCTTGATAAGAAAATAAAGATTTTTTTTTCTTTGTGGTCCTATACATTTATCTGGTGTGTGCTTTTTCTGGGTGTGTATGATACAATGTTGCATAGATGTCAGTGTCAAATGTAAACACGCATGATTAACGGGCTCCCGGACGGCCCAGTGTTCTAAGTCACTGCATCTTCGTGCTTGAGGCGTCACTACGGACAGCCTGGTTCGATTTCAGGCTATATAACAACCGGCCGTGATTGGGAGTCCCATAGGGCGGCGCACAATTGGCCCAGCATCGTCCGGGGTTGGCCGGTGTAGTCTGTCATTGTAATTAAGAATTTGTTCATAACTGACTTGCCTAGTTAAATA
Source organism: Oncorhynchus nerka (assembly GCF_034236695.1). Lineage (NCBI taxonomy): Eukaryota > Metazoa > Chordata > Actinopteri > Salmoniformes > Salmonidae > Oncorhynchus > Oncorhynchus nerka. The sequence continues at coordinate 57,761,258 of NC_088403.1, forward strand.
ATTTAATGATGTCCTTTATTCTGTGGAAAATAAATGTTGTAACCTTAGACTAGTTCCGCCAAACAAGAACAATTTATTGTATTATTTTTAAACTGAATAATACTATGATCAATCATGAATACACATTGGCTGCATACACACAGGCAGCCCAATTCTGATCTTTCCCATAATTATAGGCGAACTATCTTATCTGATTGGTCAAAAGACCAATTAGTGGGAAAATATCAGAATTAGGCTGCCTGTGTAAGTAGTCAAAATGCCACACAAAGGTTTATATTTCCCCCCTAACAGACAGCATTTAATTAACAAATTACTCAGGTGTGAGGTTGACCTCCAACTGTGGTGTGAATTGACACAGAACAGAATAATTGTTTATGTACCCAATGGGCTTGACGTTAGTAATCAGGGCATTAATTGGCATATGTTTATTGCGCCGGTGCTAAGGACCAGTTCATCTGGCGCTAAAACTGCAACGTTGTCGCAGAGACTCAACGCCATTGGCCGTTGCTAATCGAATACCAGCTACATTGCATCTGATTGGTGGATTCGAACGCCCTACTGGCGTTTAATGTTGCACAGCTGATCCTCGTTTTAAAGGGAAGGCGGGAGTGGGAACTGGGTCAAGTTAAATATACAGAGGACACAGGCGCAAGATACGTGCTACTTCATAACAAAGCAAGTAGGGTGGCCGGTAGTCCACTTCATTAACGGGCAGTAGGCTAGAATAGGTTTTAACGTTTCTTTTATTTCTACGAATTTCATGCGGAAAACACAGTTCTTTAGAATTTTGCTTGGACATTGAGGTTACAGTCGAACAACAGGTGGAGAGCGTCTGGGGCACAGTCGTTGGGCAATATCTTCAATTCGTAACAATGTTTGAGGTATAGTAAAGCTTGTTTTATACTTTGTTTCAGATGCTTCTTCTTCAGTTTACCCTGCTTGTATTGGATATTCGGTATTAAGAAATTGCTTTCCAAATTAGATGTGGCAGTTGATTGCCTTTAAAAAAAAAATTCAACCTCTTTATCCAGGTTAGTCTCATTAATACATTCTCTACTTCAAAGTACCAATGTTTGAGACAATATTCTGTCATGTGATGAGATTAGTGTGAAGTCAGACTGTTTGTTTTTTTTGACTGCATAATTGCAGTCATTGTGGTATGTACACAGAGCTACGTGTTAGTGTACTGTTACATTTTGACTGTCTCCTGACTTAGTTTCAGTGGTTTACCATCCAAATAAATCCTTTCAAACCTGATATTTAAAATGGTTCTCTACTCCTCAGAGAAGCAGTGATGACCTGCCCATGTTCCCCTACCATGAGGGACGAGATGACCTGTTCCCTAGGGAGCACTGCTCAGCTGGAGTTGGGGGAGGCATGTCCCTGGCTGAGGCCCTCCTGCCCCTAGTGGAGTCTCCCTCCCAGATCCCCTGGTTGTGCTCCACCCGCTATAAGACGGAGCTGTGCAGTCGCTATGCCGACACGGGCTTCTGCAAGTATGCTGAGCGCTGCCAGTTTGCCCATGGCCTCCACGACCTCCACGTGCAGTCCCGCCACCCCAAGTACAAGACGGAACTGTGCCGCACCTTCCACACGGCAGGCTACTGCGTCTATGGCACCCGCTGCCTGTTTGCCCACACTGCCAAGGAACAGCGCCCCCACCGCCGGCGCCGCAACATCCCCTGCCGCACCTTCCGCTCATTCGGTGTGTGCCCCTTTGGCACACGCTGCAACTTCCTGCACATTGAGGGTGACTGTGATGGCGGCCTGGAGTCCCCAGGCAGCGCTCCTGAGAAGTCCCCCATTGCCAGACCCCAACCACAATCCCAGGACTGGAAGCCCCGCGGGGCCCTGTGCCGCACCTTTAGCTCCTTTGGCTTCTGCCTCTACGGCACCCGCTGCTGCTTCCAACATGGCCTGCCGAGCAGCATCCAGGCAGGTGCCCGCACCCATCTGCTGTCCCTAGCTTCAGACAGGTTCTCATCTCCCTGCTCCTCATCCTCCTCCTCTCCACCATCTGGACTGCCCTCCCCGGTCTGGCCTGATGATTCATCCCCCCTGCTGAACAACCCCGTGGCCCACAATGCCTTCACCTTCTCCAGCCAGCTGAATGATGTGCTGCTGCCTCTGGCCCTCAGGCTCCAGCAGCTGGACAACAGCCAGGCCATGGAGGCTGCCTGCAACATGCAGGGTGTCTGGGGGAACAAGCTTTAGTCACTCGGCAAGAATGGTATTGTAACTAATGTGATGTATAGCCAGCCTACTGTATATTGTGATGGTTTGCTATGATCTTGGAAGCCATATATATTTTAATAGGGGGGGGGTGCAAGTGTCTTTTGGGATGTTCCATGTGACAATCTTCAATGTTAGTTTGGAGAGACTGATTACTGACCTGCATTACAATTTGTATGGCCTCATTGGTGTTCTGACTGATCCACTCATTTTTGTTTATGTAGATTAGGCCTTGTAACTGTACATTTTAATGAGGTTATACATGTTTATTTATGAGTTTTAACTTAAGTTTTTATTTATTGTGATACTTCTGCCTTGAATAAACCACAATTTTTAATTACTTGCCCTTCATTCACTGAACTAGCCAGAACTTTTCACTGCTATCATGCATTCCATTTTAGTCATCTGTTTTCTATTTTTGGCCAATGGGCAACTCCTTTCACCTTTAATTACCTCAATTATGCTCTTAATGGAGACTTCCCGAACTCTACTTGACATTTGGGATGCAAGCCCCATTTGACTTGGCCTGCATTAAAAGGGCATGGTCTTCTTCCCTTCCTGACTGCTGCTGGCCTTAATTTTAAACGACTACTTGCAATTACTTGAACGTGCTTGATTGCACTGACTGAAGACTTGGCTCATTGTATCTTAATACAGTCTTAAGCTCAAAAGAATCAATTCAAACGGGAGCATTTTGCTGAGCTTGGTCATCAATTTGACAGCTGTGTGGCTGCACTACGCATTTACACCACAGTCAGGATGGTCTTTGTTTTAAATGAAAGGGCGGGGGCTTGGTCGGCGTGATGGACAATTCCTGATCTGCTAAGTAAGCAAGTCTAGAATTGTGTAATGTGTCGCTTTGCACATCGGTTGGCATTTGGTGCACGCAAAGTGGCTAGTTTACGACATAACAAACAATAGCTTACACAAGTTGCACCTGTGGTTTAGTTTTCAGCATGTCCACAAGGCGGCGCTGTAAGTATGGCGGACAGGGAGCAGAGGCGCGTCACTGACGTGTACGAGTCAAACTCATGAGTCATGGCCGAAAGTGCGCGAGTTAAGCTTAGTGACGATGTGGCTGCTTTGCTGGCTGAACATGTCTGCTCCCGGCTTAGGGAAGCCACACAGGTACACAATGAAGCAGTTAAATCAATGGAGATTGTTCGATGGCGTTAGTGTGGCCAGAAGCGAATATATATTTTTAAACGAGACGAGGCACAATCTCTAAGCCAAAGAGATTCGCTGCTGAAGTGTCCAACCGATGTGGAGAACAAGCCCCCAAGGACGTTCATTCGCAGAGACGGACGAACCCCCGCTCGCTGGTTCTAGCAGTGAAAAGGGCGAACCGGATGAGTCCGAGCCGTGCACTTCCACCGATGATGACCGCTCCCTGGGTGGACAAGAACAGGTGTTCGCACCAGGCTTAGCCACACCTCCAAACAATGCTGGCAGAGACCCTACTATCTGAGACCCGGACTCAGATTCGTCGCGATATGAATGGATCTTTACGGGATATGTTAGTGCAGGCTGGGCCATATCAGGATAAGGTAGGGAATTTGAGAGTTGAGGGGCAACGAAAATGTTCGGTGGCCAACTACAATATGAGGATGGCGAACGGAGAGAGAGTGGAGATACCATGGCTCGTTAATTCCAAGCAAAATGATGCGGCCTTCTATTTTTGCTGTTTTTCACGAGGGCAAATCTGCGCTGGTCATGGATGGAACCAGGAACTGGGAATAATCTGTGCCACCTCCTCAGCTCGCATGAGAAGTCGCATGACCGCCTAGATAGTATCCAGAGGTGGAAGGAGCTGGATATCAGGCTGGTGTTGAAGGAAGCTATCGATGCCCAAGCCCAACGGGCTATTGACAGAGAGACTCTCCATTGGCAGTATGTGCTGCAGAGGCTCATAGCCCTGATATGTGTAATGGCCACCCAAAACATTGCGCTACGTAGGACCAGGCTGAACGAGCCAAATAATGTGAACTTTCTGAAGTTCTGGATTTCTTTGATTTGATTTCAGGACCATGGACAGCTACCGAGAGAAAACATCGCTGACTGCAATGCAGCATCACAGCAGAGGGAAGAGATCACTCTAGGCGGGCCACGAATTGAAGAAATGCTGAAATGTATGTTGGACGATCAAATTCGGTTTGTAAATAAACCATATTTGGTAAGACTGGGTCATTGACAGAAAGCGTATTTTACACTGCTCCAGCAAAACGAGGCCCGCCATGTATTTACGAAAGCACTTGTTTCCAAAGCTCAAATGATCTCACTCCCTTTACAGTTCTAAAGGAATATTAAATTATATCTTAGATATGTTAAATAAAAGTGTAATTTGCAACATTGTAACTCTGATGCAGGGGTTAAAGTAAAATTCATTTTTGCCCGGTAAGGGACCACCTATATGTGCGCGCGCACCAACTATTTTTATGGGCCAAATCATATAATTACATGTAGAATTGGAGCCTATTTCGTCCTATTCAAAAACGTGGTAGGCCTACCTGTTTGACAAATACTATTATGCTATCCATAGATGTCGGTATAGCCAAATCCTCCAATACTGTCCCATGCACTCCTTAAATATATATCAAGTCAGAAGTTTACACTTAAGTTGGAGTCATTTTTCAACCACTCCACAAATTTCTTGTTAACAAACTATAGTTTTGGCAAGTCGGTTAGGACATCTACTTTGTGCGTGACACAAGTAATTTTTCCAACAATTGTTTACAGACAGATTTTTTCACTTATTAATCACTGTATCACAATTCCAGTGGGTCAGAAGTTCACATACACTAAATTGACTGTGCCTTTAAACAGCTTGGAAAATTCCAGAAAATGATGTCATGACTTTAGAAGCTTCTGATATGCTAATTGAAGTCAATTGGAGGTGTACTTGTGGATGTATTTCAAGGCCTACCTTCAAACTCAGTGCCTCTTTGCTTGACATCATGGGGAAATCAAAATAAATCAGCCAAGACCTCAGAAAAAATGTGTAGACCTCCACAAGTCTGGTTCATCCTTGGGAGCAATTTCCAAACTCCTGAAGGTACCACGTTCATCTGTACAAACAACAGTACACAAGTATAAATACCATGGGACCACGCAGCCGTCATACCGCTCAGGATGGAGAAGCGTTCTGTCTCCTAGAGATGAACATACTTTGGTGCGGAAAGTGCAAATCAATCCCAGAGCAACAGAAAAGGACCTTGTGAAGATGCTGGAGGAAACGGGTACAAAAGTATCTATATCCACAGTAAAACGAGTCCTATATCAACATAACCTGATAGGCCGCTCAGCAAGGAAGAAGCTACTGCTCCAAAACTGGCATAAAAAAGCCAGACAACGATTTGCAACTGCACGTGGTGATAAAGATTGTACTTTTTGGAGAAATGTCCTCTGGTCTGATGAAACAAAAATAGAACTGTTTGGCTGTAATGACCATCGTTATGTTTGGAGGAAAAAGGCGGAGGCTTGCAAGCCGTAGAACACCATCCCAACCGTGAAGCACGGGGGTGGCAGCATCATGTTGTGGGGGTGCTTTGCTGTAGGAGGGACTGGTGCACTTCACAAAATAGATGGCATCATGAGGGAGGAAAATTATGTGGATATATTGAAGAAACATCTTAAGACATCAGTCAGGAAGTTCAAGCTTGATCGCAAATGGGTCTTCCAAATGGGCAATGACCACAAGCATACTTCCAAAGCCACCATATTAAAGTCAAATCAATGCACATTCTGTGTTTATGAGATGTAGTAACATTTATAGTGACTATGATTTGTTCTCCTACTTGTGAACATGTCTTACTGTATCTGATAGGAAAGGGAACCTGGAAGTTTAAGATACAAGTAAGGGCTCTGGGTAAATGTGAACATTGAGTGAGATTTACTCCCATAGCTTTTGCAGAGTTGTTGAGCCCTCTCTTTGCTCTCCTTCAAATTATCCGGTGCAGTACAAACTCTCTCTGAGCATCTACTTAAGTACAATCAGCCTATCACCTGGCTCATACTAGGAGAGGACCCACCCCTTATGAAGGCACACTACAGTTTTCCCCTGAGATCTCCATGGAATACAACTCAATTGAATGGAGAAACTGTTGAAATCGCCCTAACATGTAATCCATGGAGGATTAACTATGTATTCTACAGGTGGTTTTGATGGGTCTCCTGTCCAACTGTAAGACTGCTTCCCTCCTGCAATACATGTCATCAGTGGGGTATGTTATACTTATTTCAAACATTTAAAAAAATCTAACTTCATTAATGTCACTTCATACATTCAATTGTCCAGTCATTTAGTGCCTATAGGGCACAGAGTTTATCTTGACCACATGACCTGACCAGGGCTGATCCTTTTGGATGACAGTAATTGGCCAGCCAAATGACCACAGTCACCAAAACTGATTTGAGTAGCATCTTTCCCCCTTTCTGTACTAAATCCATTGAGTAGCATCTTTCCCCCTTTCTGTACTAAATCCATACTTTCTACACTAAATGTAGTATAATAGTATAATGCTGTATTTCATATATCCCCTCTCATCCACTCCTCTCTCCACTCTGCCCCCAAGGTGAAGTCTGTTCTCCTCTCATTCACCCCTCTCTCCACTCTGCCCCCCAGGTGAAGTCTGTTCTCCTCTCATTCACCCCTCTCTCCACTCTGCCCCCCAGGTGAAGTCTGTTCTCCTCTCATCCACCCCCCCCCCCAGGTGAAGTCTGTTCTCCTCTCATCCACCCCCAGGTGAAGTCTGTTCTCCTCTCATCCACCCCCAGGTGAAGTCTGTTCTCCTCTCATTCACCCCCATGTGAAGTCTGTTCTCCTCTCATCCACTCCTCTCTCCACTCTGCCCCCCAGGTGAAGTCTGTTCTCCTCTCACCCCCCCCCCAGGTGAAGTCTGTTCTCCTCTCATCCACTCCTCTCTCCACTCTGCCCCCAGGTGAAGTCTGTTCTCCTCTCATCCACCCCCCCAGGTGAAGTCTGTTCTCCTCTCATTCACCCTTCTCTCCACTCTGCCCCCAGGTGAAGTCTGTTCTCCTCTCATTCATCCCCCCCCAGGTGAAGTCTATTCTCCTCTCATCCACCCCCCCAGGTGAAGTCTGTTCTCCTCTCATTCACCCCTCTCTCACTCTGCCCCCAGGTGAAGTCTGTTCTCCTCTCATTCACCCCTCTCTCCACTCTGCCCCCAGGTGAAGTCTGTTCTCCTCTCATTCACCCTTCTCTCCACTCTGCCCCCCAGGTGAAGTCTGTTCTCCTCTCATCCACCCCCCAGGTGAAGTCTGTTCTCCTCTCATTCACCCCTCTCTCCACTCTGCCCCCAGGTGAAGTCTGTTCTCCTCTCATTCACCCCTCTCTCCACTCTGCCCCCAGGTGAAGTCTGTTCTCCTCTCATTCACCCTTCTCTCCACTCTGCCCCCAGGTGAAGTCTGTTCTCCTCTCATCCACCCCCCCCCCAGGTGAAGTCTGTTCTCCTCTCATCCCCCCCAGGTGAAGTCTGTTCTCCTCTCATCCACTCCTCTCTCCACTCTGCCCCCCAGGTGAAGTCTGTTCTCCTCTCATACACCCCCCACCCCCCAGGTGAAGTCTGTTCTCCTCTCATCCACTCCTCTCTCCACTCTGCCCCCAGGTGAAGTCTGTTCTCCACTCATTCACCCCCCCAGGTGAAGTCTGTTCTCCTCTCATCCACTCCTCTCTCCACTCTGCCCCCAGGTGAAGTCTGTTCTCCTCTCATCCACCCCCCCAGGTGAAGTCTGTTCTCCTCTCATCCACCCCCCCAGGTGAAGTCTGTTCTCCTCTCATCCCCCCCCTCCCCCAGGTGAACTCTGTTCTCCTCTCATCCACTCCTCTCTCCACTCTGCCCCCCAGGTGAAGTCTGTTCTCCTCTCATCCACCCCCCCAGGTGAAGTCTGTTCTCCTCTCATTCACCCTTCTCTCCACTCTGCCCCCAGGTGAAGTCTGTTCTCCTCTCATTCACCCCCCCCCCCAGGTGAAGTCTGTTCTCCTCTCATCCACCCCCCCCAGGTGAAGTCTGTTCTCCTCTCATCCACCCCCAGGTGAAGTCTGTTCTCCTCCCATTCACCCCCCAGGTGAAGTCTGTTCTCCTCTCATCCACTCCTCTCTCCACTCTGCCCCCAGGTGAAGTCTGTTCTCCTCTCATCCCCCAGGTGAAGTCTGTTCTCCTCTCATTCACCCCTCTCTCCACTCTGCCCCCCAGGTGAAGTCTGTTCTCCTCTCATCCCCCAGGTGAAGTCTGTTCTCCTCTCATTCACCCCTCTCTCCACTCTGCCCCCAGGTGAAGTCTGTTCTCCTCTCATCCACCCCCTCCCCCCAGGTGAAGTCTGTTCTCCTCTCATTCACCCTCTCTCCACTCTGCCCCCCAGGTGAAGTCTGTTCTCCTCTCATTCACTCCTCTCTCCACTCTGCCCCCAGGTGAAGTCTGTTCTCCTCTCATTCACCCCCCAGGTGAAGTCTGTTCTCCTCTCATCCCCCCAGGTGAAGTCTGTTCTCCTCTCATTCACCACCCCCCCAGGTGAAGTCTGTTCTCCTCTCATCCACCCCCCAGGTGAAGTCTATTCTCCTCTCATCCACTCCTCTCTCCACTCTGCCCCCCAGGTGAAGTCTGTTCTCCTCTCATCCCCCCCCCCAGGTGAAGTCTGTTCTCCTCTCATTCACCCCCCCAGGTGAAGTCTGTTCTCCTCTCATTCACCCCTCTCTCCACTCTGCCCCCAGGTGAAGTCTGTTCTCCTCTCATTCACTCCTCTCTCCACTCTGCCCCCCAGGTGAAGTCTGTTCTCCTCTCATTCACCCCCCAGGTGAAGTCTGTTCTCCTCTCACCCCCCCAGGTGAAGTCTGTTCTCCTCTCATCCCCCAGGTGAAGTCTGTTCTCCTCTCATCCACCCCCCCAGGTGAAGTCTATTCTCTTCTCATCCACTCCTCTCTCCACTCTGCCCCCCAGGTGAAGTCTGTTCTCCTCTCCTCTCTCATCCACCCCCCCAGGTGAAGTCTGTTCTCCTCTCATTCACCCCCCCAGGTGAAGTCTGTTCTCCTCTCATTCACCACCCCCAGGTGAAGTCTGTTCTCCTCTCATCCACCCCCCCAGGTGAAGTCTATTCTCCTCTCATCCACTCCTCTCTCACTCTGCCCCCAGGTGAAGTCTGTTCTCCTCTCATCCCCCCCCAGGTGAAGTCTGTTCTCCTCTCATTCACCCCCAGGTGAAGTCTGTTCTCCTCTCATTCACCCCTCTCTCCACTCTGCCCCCAGGTGAAGTCTGTTCTCCTCTCATCCACTCCTCTCTCCACTCTGCCCCCCAGGTGAAGTCTGTTCTCCACTCATTCACCCCCCCCAGGTGAAGTCTGTTCTCCTCTCATTCACCCTTCTCTCCACTCTGCCCCCAGGTGAAGTCTGTTCTCCTCTCATTCACTCCTCTCTCCACTCTGCCCCCCAGGTGAAGTCTGTTCTCCTCTCATTCACCCTTCTCTCCACTCTGCCCCCAGGTGAAGTCTGTTCTCCTCTCATCCACCCCCAGGTGAAGTCTGTTCTCCTCTCATCCACCCCCCCCAGGTGAAGTCTGTTCTCCTCTCATCCACCCCCCCAGGTGAAGTCTGTTCTCCTCCCATTCACCCCCAGGTGAAGTCTGTTCTCCTCTCATCCACTCCTCTCTCCACTCTGCCCCCCAGGTGAAGTCTGTTCTCCTCTCATCCCCCCAGGTGAAGTCTGTTCTCCTCTCATCCACTCCTCTCTCCACTCTGCCCCCAGGTGAAGTCTGTTCTCCTCCCATTCACCCCCCCCCCCCCCCAGGTGAAGTCTGTTCTCCTCTCATCCACTCCTCTCTCCACTCTGCCCCCAGGTGAAGTCTGTTCTCCTCTCATCCCCCAGGTGAAGTCTGTTCTCCTCTCATTCACCCCCCCAGGTGAAGTCTGTTCTCCTCTCATTCACCCCTCTCTCCACTCTGCCCCCAGGTGAAGTCTGTTCTCCTCTCATTCACTCCTCTCTCCACTCTGCCCCCAGGTGAAGTCTGTTCTCCTCTCATTCACTCCTCTCTCCACTCTGCCCCCAGGTGAAGTCTGTTCTCCTCTCATTCACCCCCCCAGGTGAAGTCTGTTCTCCTCTCATCCCCCCCAGGTGAAGTCTGTTCTCCTCTCATCCACCCCCAGGTGAAGTCTATTCTCTTCTCATCCACTCCTCTCTCCACTCTGCCCCCCAGGTGAAGTCTGTTCTCCTCTCCTCTCATCCACCCCCCCAGGTGAAGTCTGTTCTCCTCTCATTCACCCCCCCAGGTGAAGTCTGTTCTCCTCTCATTCACCACCCCCCCAGGTGAAGTCTGTTCTCCTCTCATCCACCCCCCCAGGTGAAGTCTGTTCTCCTCTCATCCACTCCTCTCTCCACTCTGCCCCCCAGGTGAAGTCTGTTCTCCTCTCATTCACCCCCAGGTGAAGTCTGTTCTCCTCTCATTCACCCCTCTCTCCACTCTGCCCCCAGGTGAAGTCTGTTCTCCTCTCATTCACTCCTCTCTCCACTCTGCCCCCAGGTGAAGTCTGTTCTCCTCTCATTCACCCCCCCAGGTGAAGTCTGTTCTCCTCTCATCCCCCCAGGTGAAGTCTGTTCTCCTCTCATTCACCACCCCCAGGTGAAGTCTGTTCTCCTCTCATCCACCCCCCCAGGTGAAGTCTATTCTCTTCTCATCCACTCCTCTCTCCACTCTGCCCCCAGGTGAAGTCTGTTCTCCTCTCCTCTCATCCACCCCCCCAGGTGAAGTCTGTTCTCCTCTCATTCACCCCCCCAGGTGAAGTCTGTTCTCCTCTCATTCACCACCCCCCAGGTGAAGTCTGTTCTCCTCTCATCCACCCCCCCAGGTGAAGTCTATTCTCCTCTCATCCACTCCTCTCTCCACTCTGCCCCCCAGGTGAAGTCTGTTCTCCTCTCATTCACCCCCCCAGGTGAAGTCTGTTCTCCTCTCATTCACCCCTCTCTCCACTCTGCCCCCAGGTGAAGTCTGTTCTCCTCTCATTCACTCCTCTCTCCACTCTGCCCCCCAGGTGAAGTCTGTTCTCCTCTCACCCCCCCAGGTGAAGTCTGTTCTCCTCTCATTCACCACCCCCCAGGTGAAGTCTGTTCTCCTCTCATCCACCCCCCCAGGTGAAGTCTATTCTCTTCTCATCCACTCCTCTCTCCACTCTGCCCCCCAGGTGAAGTCTGTTCTCCTCTCCTCTCATCCACCCCCCCAGGTGAAGTCTGTTCTCCTCTCATTCACCCCCCAGGTGAAGTCTGTTCTCCTCTCATTCACCACCCCCCAGGTGAAGTCTGTTCTCCTCTCATCCACCCCCCCAGGTGAAGTCTATTCTCCTCTCATCCACTCCTCTCTCCACTCTGCCCCCCCAGGTGAAGTCTGAGCCATGAACTAGATCAGCTTAACTGCATTCTTCATATGGTGAAGAGCCTGGTTCAGAACCTTTACCTGTACCTCGGCTCGTACTTACGCATCCTGGTGTCCAGCGTCGTGTTCTGCATCCTGGAGCCGCTGGTCGCCTCCAACTCCCTCAACGACCACTGGACCCTTAGGGAGTACGCAGCTCTGTGGGTCACCCACATGTTCTGGTATGTTATCCAGCTCTCAATACACGGGGCCCTGAAAGTTATGTTCCCAGTGTCGTCCTCCTCTCCCTTTATACCAATCTGATATTCATGTGTTGTGTGGCTCTGTCGGGAGAGCATGGCGCTTGCAACTGCAAGGGTAAGGGCTCAATTCCCACTGGGTCTACCCATACATAGAAATGTATGACGCATGACTTAAGTCACTTTGGATAAAAGCGTCTGCTAAATAACATATATTTTATTGTGTGACCATGACATTAGACACCAAACGGAAGTCAGACACCACACTGATCCATCCTGTTAAAATGTCTTTTCATTTCCTCTACACAAGATGGTGGAGTAGAAACATGGCCATACTTCAACCATTGATCTAATTCCCTCCTAGTAGAAACATGGCCATACTTCAACCATTGATCTAATTCCCTCCTAATAGAAACATGGCCATACTTCAACCATTGATCTAATTCTCTCCTAGTAGAAACATGGCCATACTTCAACCATTGATCTAATTCTCTCCTAATAGAAACATGGCCATACTTCAACCATTGATCTAATTCCCTCCTAGTAGAAACATGGCCATACTTCAACCATTGATCTATTTCCCTTCTAAACCCGTGTCTTTGCCAGGACCCATGGAGACCTGGTTAGTGGTCTGTTGTCTCTGCAGAAGGTTCTGTCAGACGCGGTCCGCCCGCTGTTCTCACTATGGAGTTGTAGGGGGCTACATGCACTTAGAGGAAATGTATCCACCTTCCATCCATCTTGTATCCATCTTATCTATGTATGAAAATAGAATTTCTTTCATTTAGAGATCCTTGGCTTTGTTGATCACTGTGTGTGTTGTCTGTCTTTGTAGGCTATTGAGCGAGTCATGTACCCTTACCTGCAAGCTGTCCTGGATAACTACTCTGTCTCCAATGCCCAGGTGAAAGCAGACAGACACAAGTCTATGGAGCAATCCTGGTGAGTACAGCAGACCAGTCACTGAATCTGAAATGTTTTCTGTGATGCAAACAGAGCTGTCCAAAGTAATACAAGAGAATCCTAATAATGAATTGTTACAAATTGCATTTATGTATGACCTTTCACCCAATCTCAAAGCACTTTGCATTTTATGTTGGTTAAACTCCCTGTCAACCACCAAGTACCAATGCCCTCTCTGTCCTGCAGGTGGCAGTGGAGCACCTGCTAAAGATTAGAGCCCTGTCTCTGTCCCTGCCAGCAGAGGGGGACGGCAGCACCCAGCCACGCTTCGCGAGTGTGATTTCCGCCAGGCTAAGCCTCTCTCCGAGGCCACCCTGGGCATCGTCAGTCCCCTGCAGGGACCTGGGGGAGCTGGAACCCCCTGGAATGACTGGACCACATCCCCCTGCCCGCCATGTACTGTGAGCAGGTGGTTAAGAGTGTTGGGCTAGTAACCAAAAGGTTGTTGGTTCGAATCACAGAGCCGACGAGGTAAAATTTTCTGTCTGTGCCTTTGAGCAAGACACTCAAGTCTAATTGCACCTGTAAAGCACAGCTGTCGCTATTTGATATTTGATATTATTTATAAATATTTGATTTAGTTGCATATATTATTAAGTTGCATACAATAACTGTACAATTTACAATGCACTTCTCTGTGCAAACAGGTAATTACTTTCTATCAACTTACACATTGTCCTTGGGATTGGTGGACAGTCAAACTGAAAGGAAGCAACTTCTATTGCTTAGGGATGGATCGACATTTACATAATGAGTACCTGATGGAAAATGTGGGAGGTTCATGCTTTTAATATTTCAGTCAAGGGGTTTCATTTAAAAAAAATCTAGTCCAGGGGAGGGTCATGTCATTTATGAAATGTCAATATTTTTCAGTTGCTTATTAGGCTATATATACACATCTGCATTGCTTGCTGTTAGGGGTTTTGGTCTGGGTTTCTGAACAGCACTTTGTGACATCTGCTGATGTAAAAAAGGCTTTATAAATACATTTGATTGTGTTGGAGTTTATTTCTTCCTTTTTAAGAAATAACAGGTAGCCTGCTATATCCATAGATTTGTCAGTCAATTCCTCCACCCACAATTCACTCTTTAAAAAGCCTATCTCCGTGTCAGTGAAGTGACGGGCTTTCCGAGTCTTTTAGGTGAGCCTACTCATTTAGCTCCACACCGCTCTTCGTTCAAAATGCTTAAAAGTGACAAGCCCTGATCTGTTTCATCTGTCTTTGTGCTTGTCTCCACCCCCCTCCAAGTGTCGCCCCATTTTCCCCATTATCCCCTGTGTATTTATACCTGTGTTCTCTGTTTGTCTGTTGCCAGTTCGTTTTGTTCGTAGAAACGAGCAGCGTTGATTCACTGTTCCTTGCGCCTGTTTTCTAGTTTCCCGGTTCTGACCGTTCTGCCTGACCTGACACTGAGCCTGCCTGCTGTCCTATACCTTCCACCCTCTCTGGATTACTGACCCCTGCCTGACCTGACACTGAGCCTGCCTGCTGTCCTGTACCTTCCACCCTCTGGATTACTGACCTCTGCCTGACCTGACACTGAGCCCGCCTGCTGTCCTGTACCTTCCACCCTCTCTGGATTATTGACCCCTGCCTGCCTTGACCTGTCGTTTGCCTGCCTCGTCTTGACGTTTGCCTGCCCCTGTTTAAGGAATACACTTTTGTTTCTTCAACACTGTCTACACATGTGTCAAACCTTAAAACTTGAAAAAAAAAGTCTACCTAGAATCCTAGATATAGCAAATGTAAAGCCCAAAAGGTAGGCTACTGTTATGTCAGATCGTGAAATGTGTTTTCAAATACATTTTGACCTGTCTTTATTTTAATTTTATTTTTTTAAATACTACCTTTTTTTTAACACACTGAAAAAATTTGCGTGGACCAGATTGACCATTCTCCCCACTATTTTTTGTTTCTTCAGTTAAGATTCACAATTATTTTGTATCTGCAGAAAAATGTTGTTTTGAGCTCAACAAGCAGTAGCATCAGTATACAAATCAGGGAGCCAAGTGAACAGCTCTTGTCTTCGATGCGTTCACCAAAAAGATCCGCTCAAAAAGAGCCGTAACGATTGATCACTATGGCAGTGAAGCGCTGTTGAATGAAAACCACAACTTGAATTCAGGAAGTAGGAGAGGGTATGCCATAGGCCTACTTTTTATTAAAGAAAATGGCAAAAAGCACAGGCCAACCTCTTGTTAGCTTAAGATTTTGAAGAAAATAAAATGGATTCGATTATATATAACGATCTATAACAGCAACATGTAGTGTTGGTCCCATGTTTCATGAGCTGAAACAAAAGACGATGTGTTTACATCCCTGTTAGTGACTTTTTCTCCTTTGCCAAGCATATCAACAAGCTAATTATGCAGCTTGCACACAGGTGCACCTTGTGCTGGGGACAGTAAAAGGCTAATCTAAAATGTGCGGTTTTGTCACACAACACAATGCCACAGAGTTTTGAGGGAGCATGCAACTGGCATGCTGACTGTGGGAATGTCCACTAGAGCTGTTGCCAGATAATTGGATGTTAATTTCTATACCATAACCTCCAATGTCTTTTTAGAGAATTTGACAGTATCTCCAACCGGCCTCACAACCGCAGACCACGTGTAACCATGCAAGCCCTGGACCTCCACATCCAGCTTCTTCACCTGTGGTATTGTCTGAGACCAGCCACCCGGACAGCTGATGAAACTGGGTTTGCACAACCAAGGAATTTCTGTAAAAACTGTCAGAAAACATCTCAAGGAAGCTCCTCCGTGTGCTCGTTGTCCTCACCAGGGTCTTGACCTGACTGCAGTTCGGCATCGTTACCGACTTCCGTGGGCAAATGCTCACCTTCGATGGCCGCTGGAGAAGTGTGCTCTTCGCGGATTAATCCCGGTTTCAACTTTCCCGGGCAGATGGCGTCGTGTGAGCGAGTGGTTTGCTGGTGTCAACGTTGTGAAAAGTGCCCGGTGGTGGAGGGGTTATGGTATGGGCAAGCATAAACTATAGACCACGAACACAATTGCATTTTATAGATGGCAATTGTAATGCACAGAGATACCATAACGAGATCCTGAGGCCCATTGTCGTGCCATTCATCCGCCACCATTACCTCATGTTTCAGCATGATAATGCACAACACCGTGTTGCAAAGATCTGTACACAACTCCTGGAAGCTGAAAATGTCCCTGGCCTGCATACTCACCAGACATGTCACCCATTGAGCATGTTTGGGATGCTCTGGATCAAGGTGTACGACAGCGTTTTCCAGTTCCCGCCAATATCCAGCAACTTTGCACAGAGGAGTGAGTCAACATTCCACAGGCGACAATCAACAGCCTGAGCAACTCTATGCGAAGGAGATGGCAAATGGTGGTCATGCCAGATACTGACTGGTTTTCTGACCCATGCCTGAAGGTATCTGTGACTGATAGATGCATATCTGTATTCCCAGTCATGCGACATCCATCTATTAGGGCCTAATGAATTTATTTCAATTGACTGATTTCTTTGTATCAACTGTAACTCTTTGAAAACCTTTGAAATTGTTGGATGTTGTGTACATCGGCCCTAAAGCAGTATTTTGAACAGCATACACTACTCTACACTATCCTCAATAACAAACTACAACAAGCAAGAGCCTGACTTTCAACCTACCACATCCTCAGAACTATAGATGGGGCAAGCAAGCCTCCATATCTACTCTATTCCGAGGTAACCAGAGCCCGGTTCCCAACTCTCCCCATTAGCATTACATTTCAGTCTTTCAAAATATAGTATATGGTGATTTGGTCCTCTGTACTGCTATAGCAGTACAGCTAATAGTCTTCCTCTTGGGGATGGATACATATATTTATTTGTTTATTCTGCCTGTGTTTGTGTATTCTGCCTGTGTTTGTGTATTCTGCCTGTGTTTGTGTATTCTGCCTGTGTTTGTGTATTCTGCCTGTGTTTGTGTATTCTGCCTGTGTGTGTATTCTGCCTGTGTTTGTGTATTCTGCTTGTGTTTGTGTATTCTGCTTGTGTTTGTGTATTCTGTTTGTGTATTCTGCTTGTGTTTGTGTATTCTGCCTGTGTTTGTGTATTCTGCTTGTGTTTGTGTATTCTGTTTGTGTTTGTGTATTCTGCCTGTGTTTGTGTATTCTGCTTGTGTATTGTGTATTGTGTTTGTGTATTCTGCCTGTGTTTGTGTATTCTGCTTGCGTTTGAATGTACAATACAGTTTAGTGACAATGTTTTTCTACATCCTCTGTGTGTTTTAAAAAGATAAGAGATAAAAGTATCTGAGAAGCCAGACAGTCTTAACAATAACTAATAAGACAGCCTTAACAATAACTAATAACAGGCAGCCTTAACAATAACTAATAACAGACAGCCTTAACAATAACTAATAACAGACAGTCTTAACAATAACTAATAAGACAGCCTTAACAATAACTAATAACAGACAGACTTAACAATAACTAATAACAGACAGCCTTAACAATAACTAATAACAGACAGTCTTAACAATAACTAATAAGACAGCCTTAACAATAACTAATAACAGACAGACTTAACAATAACTAATAACAGGCAGCCTTAACAATAACTAATAACAGACAGTCTTAACAATAACTAATAACAGACAGCCTTAACAATAACTAATAACAGACAGCCTTAACAATAACTAATAACAGACAGTCTTAACAATAACTAATAACAGACAGTCTTAACAATAACTAATAACAGGCAGCCTTAACAATAACTAATAACAGACAGTCTTAACAATAACTAATAACAGTCTTAACAATAACTAATAACAGTCTTAACAATAACTAACAACAGACAGTCTTAACAATAACTAATAACAGTCTTAACAATAACTAATAACAGACAGTCTTAACAATAACTAATAACAGACAGTCTTAACATGAACTAATAACAGACAGCCTTAACAATAACTAATAACAGACAGCCTTAACAATAACTAATAACAGACAGCCTTAACAATAACTAATAACAGACAGACTTAACAATAACTAATAACAGACAGTCTTAACAATAACTAATAACAGACAGTCTTAACAATAACTAATAACAGGCAGCCTTAACAATAACTAATAACAGACAGTCTTAACAATAACTAATAACAGTCTTAACAATAACTAACAACAGACAGTCTTAACAATAACTAATAACAGTCTTAACAATAACTAACAACAGGCAGCCTTAACAATAACTAATAACAGACAGTCTTAACAATAACTAATAACAGACAGCCTTAACAATAACTAATAACAGGCAGCCTTAACAATAACTAATAACAGACAGCCTTAACAATAACTAATAACAGACAGCCTTAACAATAACTAATAACAGACAGTCTTAACAATAACTAATAAGACAGCCTTAACAATAACTAATAACAGACAGACTTAACAATAACTAATAACAGGCAGACTTAACAATAACTAATAACAGACAGACTTAACAATAACTAATAACAGGCAGACTTAACAATAACTAATAACAGGCAGCCTTAACAATAACTAATAACAGACAGCCTTAACAATAACTAATAACAGACAGCCTTAACAATAACTAATAACAGACAGCCTTAACAATAACTAATAACAGACAGCCTTAACAATAACTAATAACAGACAGTCTTAACAATAACTAATAACAGACAGCCTTAACAATAACTAATAACAGACAGCCTTAACAATAACTAATAACAGACAGTCTTAACAATAACTAATAACAGACAGCCTTAACAATAACTAATAACAGACAGTCTTAACAATAACTAATAACAGACAGTCTTAACAATAACTAATAACAGGCAGCCTTAACAATAACTAATAACAGACAGTCTTAACAATAACTAATAACAGTCTTAACAATAACTAATAACAGACAGTCTTAACAATAACTAATAACAGACAGTCTTAACATTAACTAATAACAGACAGCCTTAACAATAACTAATAACAGGCAGCCTTAACAATAACTAATAACAGACAGTCTTAACAATAACTAATAACAGACAGCCTTAACAATAACTAATAACAGACAGCCTTAACAATAACTAATAACAGGCAGCCTTAACAATAACTAATAACAGGCAGCCTTAACAATAACTAATAACAGACAGTCTTAACAATAACTAATAACAGACACAATTGGCATTTGCAGGGCCAGCTGTGCTATCTCAAATCAAATAAAAACACATTTTATTGGTCGCATACACATGTTTAGCAGATGTTAATGTGAGTGTAGCAAAATGCTTGTTTTCCGACCGTGCAGTAATATATAACAAGTAATTTAAGAATTTCACAACAACTACCTTATACACACACAAGTGTAAAGGAATGAATATGTACATATAAATATATGGACGAGTGATGGCCGAACGGCATAGGCAAGATGCAGTAGATGGTATAGAGTACAGTATATACATATGAGATGAGTCATGTAGGATATGTAAACATTTTATAAAGTGGTATTGTTTAAGAGACTAGTGATACCTTTATTACATCCAATGATTAATTATTAAAGTGGCTAGAGATTGAGTCAGTATGTTGGCAGAAGCCACTCAATGTTAGTGATGGCTGTTTGACAGTCTGATGGCCTTGAGATAGAAGCTGTTTTTCAGTCTCTCGGTCCCTACTTTGATGCACCTGTACTGATGTCGTTTTCTGGATGATAGCGGGGTGAACAGGCAGTGGCTCGGGTGGTTGATGTCCTTGATGATCTTTATGGCCTTTCTGTGACATCGGGTGGTGTAGGTGTCCTGGAGGGCAGGTAGTTTGCCCCCGGTGATGCTTTGTGCAGACCTCACTACCCTCTGGAGAGCCTTACGGTTGTGGTCGGAGCAGTTTCCGTACCAGGTGGTGATACAAAAAAGTTTGTGAGTGCTTTTGGTGATAAGCCAAATTTCTTCAGCCTCCTGAGGTTGAAGAGGCGCTGCTGTGCCTTCTTCACGGCGCTGTCTGTGGTGGACCAATTCAGTTTGTCCGTGATGTGTACGCCGAGGAACTTAAAACTTACTACCCTCTCCACTACTGTCCCATCGATGTGGATAAGGGGGTGCTCCCTCTGCTGTTTCCTGAAGTGACTGGACATTGGCGAGTAGTATACTTGGGAGCAGTGGGCGGTGTGCCCGTCTACGGAGCCTGACCAGAAGACCGCTCTGTCTGCCCCTTCTGCGGCGCTGTTGTTTTGGGTCGCCTACTGGGATCCGATCCATTGTCCTGGGTGGTAGGCCAAACAGAGGATCCGCTTCGGGAAAGTCGTATTCCTGGTCTGTAACGGCTGTCGTGGGAAGAAGGTGAGGATCAAAGCGCAGCGTGGTAAGTGTTCATCTTATTTAATGAAAACTGAACACTGAATAACAAAGAAACAACTGGAACAATTCTGTCTGGTGCAGACACACAAAGACTGAAAACACAAAACACAATCGAAAACAGGCTACCTAAATATGGTTCTCAATCAGGGACAACGATTGACAGCTGCCTCTGATTGAGAACCATACCAGGCCGAACACAGAAATAGAAAATCATAGAATAACTAACATAGACAACCCACCCAACTCACGCCCTGACCATACTCAAACAAAAGACAAAACAAAGGAACTAAGGTCAGAACGTGACATGGTCGTAATGTTGGTAAGTTGACATTGCTCTTATATCCAATAGTTCCCCTAGGCTGTGTGCAATAAGACTTAAGATTTCCTGGGGTAACAGTGTAAGAAATAATACGTAAAAAAAACAAAATACTGCATAGTTTCCTAAGAATGCTTTGTGTCATGAGAAACAAAGCATTTTCATTTCTCCCACTCCATACTATGACTCAAAACTAACAACAATGGCATGCCTATAGGTACTCCAGAAACAATTGTGGTTAGAATCGAAGTCCTACACTTTGCTATTACAAGTGGTAGTCATCTAAATGACTGACAATACAGTCTGTCCCTAATGAATGCAATGGCGTAGGACTGTCATGATCACGAATGCACTAAACAGTTGTGGTATAAGTTTTTCTTATCCATAATTGAACCCTATTTTTATTCTGGGCATGCTCTGTACATGTTTTTCTTGCAGTTTCATAATGTACCTTTCTTTTACCAAATCAAATGGGAACTGTACCTTATCTTGTGAGAGGAGCTCTCTGATGACGCTTTGTCATTGACAGCAGCCCAGTTAGTGGTAGTTCTGCCCTGCTTAGACTCTGTTTCTGTGTGAAAGAGTGAGGGCCCGTGGACCATGACTCAGAGCCTGTGCCCAGTACTGGCAACCCTGCCCTGGCACCAAACCAGCCAGCTGCCCAGCCTCCTAGGCACCCACATTGCCTCTCTAAACACATCATCCACAGCAGTGCTTATTAGGTCATTCTCTTGAATTAGGTCATTGTGAGGGTGTTAAACTGGATGTGGGTATGCATTGAGGTGGTATCTTCCTAGTTATCATTGGATATAGGAATATGTTTTGGTGTAATCTTACTGTTGCTGAGATTTGTAATATGGGTATGAGATTGTGTTCGGTCTTTTCAGTACTGTCTATATGAATGATATACAGATTTTAAGATGACGACACGACCGGAATATCGATAAGGCCAGCAGCATACCACTGCTGGCTTGTTTCTGAGGCTAAGCAGGGTTGGTCTTGGTCAGTTCCTGGATGGGAGACCAGATGCTGCTGGAAGTGGTGTTGGAGGGCCAGTAGGAGGCACTCTTTCCTCTGGTCTAAAAAAATATCCCAATCCCCCAGTGATTGGGGACACTGCCCTGTGTTGGGTGCCATCTTTCGGATGGGACGTTAAACGGGTGTCCTGACTCTCTGAGGTCATTAAAGATCCCATGGCATCGTAAGAGTAGGGGTGTTAACCCCGGTGTCCTGGCTAAATTCCCAATCTGGCCCTCAAACCATCACGGTCACCTAATAATCCCCAGTTTACAATTGGCTCATTCATCCCCCTCCTCTCCCCTGTAACTATTCCCCAGGTCGTTGCTGCAAATGAGAACGTGTTCTCAGTCAACTTACCTGGTAAAATAACAGATAAATAAAATTAGTTTAGTATAGACGTTTTTTCATAATATTTTAGTTTAATTAGGTCCAATGTGATGATATTATAAAAACATAACGTGCATATTTTTCTCTAATGACCATTTAATAAAAACATTACAACTCACCATGTTGCTGAATCAGTGGGAGCCCTGAGCTTGTTTCCCGGCAACAAGATGGTCCCATCTAGGGGTGATGGGAGACAGTGACATGTTCCTTATGTCCAGTCTACTCCGTAATTTCGTTTTTTTTGGCGTCATTGCGGAAAACCCTGCTTCGCAGAAATAGGATGTTGGAAATGGAAGCAACGTTTTCAGTGCTTTTGTGGCTATCTCAGGATATTCAGCCTTGATTTTAATCTAGAAGTTCGGCAGAGATGAAGTTACCTCAAACATACTTTTAAGGCCACCGTCATTTGCAACCTCAAGTAGTTGATCTTCTTCCTGCACGGACATGGACGGTTCACCTGGGACATTCACAAATGGGTCGCGGATCCATTCCTGCGCATTTTGTGGGTATTTGGCGGTTGGGAAGTTATGCTCGAACTTCGTTGACAGCGAAGCTAGGTGATTGCGCACCAGCTGGAAGAAAGACGGCCTGGTCTCAGTCTCTCCCAAAATCTCCAGTAATGTTTGGAACATGTCAAATATGGCCCTGTCCACTCACCGTCCCCACAGTTCTAGTTTGGCTTCGAATACAACCACTTTATCTGCCAATTTCAAGACAGATGTCATTCTCCCCTGAAGTGACAGATTGAGTTCGTTGAGCAGGTTGAATATGTCACACAGGTACGCGAGTTTTGCGACCCATTCCTCGTCATTGAAATGTGCTGGCAGTGGTGACTTTTTTTCTGAAAGAAATCTCTGCAGCGGCTCTCGTAACTCAAATACTCTGGCAAGCGATCTCCCCCTGGATAGCCATCTGACTTCTGTGTATAAGAGAAGGTGTTTGTGCTCTGCGTCCATTTCCTCACAAAGCTGCCCAAACAGACGCGAGTTAACTTCTTGCGTCGAGCCATCCCGGATCCGGGATCGTGACTACAGCCTCAAGGCCATTACCATAACGCAACGTTAACTATTTGTGAAAATCGCAAATGAAATGAAATCAATATGCTAGCTCTCAAGCTTAGCCTTTTGTTAACAACACTGTCATCTTAGATTTTCAAAATATGCTTCTCAACCATAGCAAAACAAGCATTTGTGTAACAGTATTGATAGCTAGCGTAGCATTTAGCATAGCATTTAGCGTTAGCATTCAGCAGGCAACATTTTCACAAAAACCAGAAAAGCATTCAAATAAAATCATTTAGCTTTGAAGAACTTCGGATGTTTTCAATGAGGAGACTCTCAGTTAGATAGCAAATGTTCAGTTTTTCCTGAAAGATTATTTGTTTAGGACAAATCGCTCCGTTTTCTGCGTCACGTTTAGCTACGAAAAAGACCTGTGTCCAGGATTGTGTAAATCTATCCGCAAGCTCATTAGCATAACTCAACGTTAACTATTCATGAAAATCGCAAATGAAATTAAATAAATCTATTTGCTCTCATGCTTAGCCTTTTGTTAACAACACTGTCATCTCAGATTTTCTAAAATATGCTTCTCAACCATAGCAAAACAAGCATTTGTGTAACAGTATTGATAGCCTAGCATAGGATTATGCCTGGCATTCAGCATGCAACATTTTCACAAAAACCAGAAAAGCTTTCAAATAAAATCATTTACCTTTGAAGAACTTCAGATGTTTTCAATGAGGAGACTCTCAGTTAGATAGCAAATGTTCAGTTTTTACAAAAAGATTATTTGTGTTGACAAATCGCTCCGTTTTCTTCATCACGTTTGGGTAAGAAAAAACCCAAAAATTAAGTCATTAAAACGCGAACTTTTTTCCAAATTAACTCCAAAATATCGACAGAAACGTGACAAACCGATGTTTAGAATCAATCCTCAAGGTGTTTTTCACATATCTATCGACGATAAATCCTTCGTGGCAGTTGACTTTCTCTTCTGAAGAAATGGAACGCGCATGGACCTAGAGATTACGCAATAATTTCGACACAGGACACCGGGCGGACACCTGGTAAATGTAGTCTCTTATGGTCAATCTTCCAATGATATGCCTACAAATACGTAACAATGCTGCAGACACCTTGGAGAAACGACACAAAGGGCAGGCTCATTCCTGGCGCATTCACAGCCATATAAGGAGACATTGGAACACAGCGCCTTCAGAATCTGGGGCATTTCCTGTATGAAACTTCATCATGGTTTCGCCTGTAGCATTAGTTCTGGGGCACTCACAGATAATATCTTTGCAGTTTTGGAAACGTCAGAGTTTTTTCTTTCCAAAGCTGTCAATTACATGCATAGTCGAGCATCTTTTCGTGACAAAATATCTTGTTTAAAACGGGAATGTTTTTTTATCCAAAAATTAAAAGAGCGCCCCCTATCTCAAAGAAGTTAAGGGCGTGTGCTTTGATGTGATTCATAACATCATTCAATACGACGTTGAATTCAGGTGACATCTTTCGGCTAGCCAGCTTTTCTAAGTGAATGACAGTTCGTAGACTCACATTCAGGCGCAACATCTTTAACCCGGGTAGTGGAACCAGACAGCCGTCCAGTCATGGCAGCAGCCCCATCCGTGCATACGCCAATGCAGAATGACCAATCCAATTTTCCTCACATGTAATCATCCAAAGACTTGACTAGTTCTGCGGCCGCTGTGTTAGTCGGCAGGGACAGCGCACACAACAAATCCTCATGCACATCATCCTGAAATATATATTGCACATAAACAAGCAGTATTGCCTTGATGTCGATATCGGTAGATTCGTCAACCTGGATTGCATACCACGGTGACTCGTTAAAGCCTTTCTAACAATTGTGCCTCAATGTCCTCCGCTACTACAATTATCTTAGTGAAGGTTGGTAACCGAAAGAGGAACCTGTGCTATCTTTTTAGCCGCAGCCTCTAAGAGTTCACGGCAAATGTCCTTAGAATCAACTCCTCGTCAATAGTGAAAGGCTTCTTGGCCTTAGCAATACAGCCAGCCACTAAGTATGAAGCTACGTGCAGTCACGTTTGTTGATGCGGTGACTTTCAAAACTTGCTGCTGTCCTTCTTGTTCACGTTTTCTTCGTTCAAAATATTCAACAGTTTTGTCTTTTAAGTGTAGGGTGCTTGGATTCGATGTGCCGAAGCAGTTTTGAGTTCTTCATTGCCTCGTTAGATCTCCACATACTACACACGGGGCTTGGAGCATGTGAGTCACCTGTCGCAATAAAGCCATATTTTAGGTAGGACTGATCATATTTGATATTGAATGAAGCTTGCTTTTTTTTGGCAGTCTCGGCCTCTGCTGTCTCTGCATTATCGACATCGTCGTTGGACCTTTTACCTCCCTTACCCCTTCTGAAGAAGCTCTCCAGCAACGTTTGTTTTTATTCATGTCAGCTAACGTAGCTAGCTTGTACAAAGTTGTCAGGCAAACACAGCACACGCGGACCGTGTTGAACTCCTGGTGCACGCTGCTGTGGCTCTGATCTCTCTCCATGACTCATCTCTCTCCATTAACACCATGTTATTTTTTTCACTCTTAGAAAGAGAGGGACATTATGGCCTTTTCTCAGTCAACTATTTAGTTGGCAACTATTGGAATTCCCCTAAATTCCAATGTGAACTGACGATTCAACTTTGTGTCACAGAAAAAGCTTGTGACAGAAAATGAACTAGCCTAATTAACACAGACTTAATGGATGCTATGATGACTTCCTGTGGCTGACACTTCCCACCCATTCATCCTCTACCGATATTGTAAACAAACCTGGACAGGATCCTTATCTCAAACGGTGCTCTCATTACAGGCGTGACATGTTGTGTCCCATTTTGTTTCTAAACCCTCCATTTGAAGTCAGCTGTTTGCATACAGTTGCTCTGAAGTGCCATTTCCCCCAGCACATTTGTGGACCCAGGTGGCACTGAATAACAGTGCAGCTGGGAAACAGGAAGTGGAGCGACCAATGGGTGGCCCACCAACAGGAAATATATTGATGTGGAAACATATTACCTCTAAATAACACCCTAGAACCTGTCTACATTAGTTAATAAGGGAGTTATTCTCATCTCTTGGGGCAGAGCGTGTGATAGTTTGTGCTAAGTAAAGTAAGTCAAATTCTTGGGAGAAAGTGAATGGCCATTGTATAAATAGTTTGTCAGACAACAGCAATGGTGTAGTGGAGGTACACGCCATTTCAATGAATAAGGCTGATGGAACAGATCATAATGCTTATCTGAAAATGTTAAAATATTATTCATTCACATTTTAGGTGCAGCAATGTGCACAGGACGGAAGGGCCATAACTAGGGTTTGAGTCGTTAGGTCCGGAAGGAGGGAATTCTCCCCGGGATATTTTTAGAAAGTTGAAGCGTGTTTACTGCATTTATATATAACATAAATGCTATTTGGAGAACAGCAAAAACAAGCAAAAAGGACCCTTTCCATTACCACATTGGCTGCTGTAGGTACGTTCAGCTATATTTAGCTATGCAATGGTAATGCTATACCGCTGAAAGTTGGGAAGTATGATAAATGATTCACACTGACACGTAGCAACAGTGACAAAACAAAAACGTATGACATTTTGAAACTGTATTGTTTGAATTTTGATAGCATTTTAATATCGGCCTATAGGGAAGATAGGCAATGTGGATATATTCATATATATGTTTCAATATCTTATTTTTTTTTTAAAGTTCCTAACTTGTTTGATAAGATTGGTACAAGTTTAGGAACAACTGTGCTAACCTGTCTCTCTGCTTGCTTCCGCGATGACCTAGCTAAACGGCGCATGTGGAGGATACATTCAAGGTAATGTGGACGGAGAAAGAAATGCATTGCTTTACAAGGTGTACACCCTTTCCATGCACACTATATGTTTGGAATTTTGGTGACTTGACCTACATTACTATATGTCAATATTGCATGATTTATGGACTGTATTTAATTTTTTATATTTTTTAATTTAACCTTTATTTAACTAGGCAAGCCAGTTAAGAACAAATTGGAAACAGAGATGGAAACATTAGTTAGAAATGTAGAAAGAGGGGAGATCTAAAGATGCAACAACTATCATGGGTTGCTAATATGACTAGGATAATGCCTTTGGCTGCTCGACAATGAAAGAAAGTTGAAAGAAATCCAGTAGAACATGATAACACACATGAGGAAGTCTTTATAAAATAATTGCATCTATGTTTCTATGGTGGGATTTTGGCTATAGACTACTTTGAAGCAAGGAAAGCCATGCCTCATAATATGAAGTAAAACGTCAAAGTTTCAAACTATTAAGGAACAGGAAAAATATAGAGATGGTAATGATAGGCCTAACTGTCTTCTGGTAGATGGAAAGGCTTCCCAAAAACCTTCTCTATTAAATGTTAATTAGCTACATAGAAGCCAATGCCTACCTGGCAGAATTATATGATTATTTCTATCAATCCAGTGGCCATTTGTCTTGCAAACTGGGTAACTACACTCAAATCAAAATGCATTACATTTTTTCCTAGCTGAGGAAAGCTCAACTCTGTTCTCTTATATTGAGGCGGAGTTTGGTAACTGGTCGCAGGATTTGCTAGCAACAACATTGAGTCACCTTCAGTAGCAGTGCATCGGTAAAATCCCTGAGGATGCAATGCCAAGCCAGTCAAAAGGCCATATTACAACCTATGTTGTGATAATTGTGTTGTTTTCTCTATAACACATTTTGCCACCGTGATATACAATGTACAAGGCCGTGACAACGAAAAGGCAACAGTCACACAGTGGCAGAATAAATGTAACTACACATACGTTTGTTTCATCACAAAACCGGAGAGCAACAAAGCAAATATAGCATGTAACAAACATTCATATGACCTGCTTCATGGTCAAGAAAGTTCATGTTTTTGACAGTTTCCTAAACAATTACTGATTTACAACTACAGAGTTACCGCAAGTCAGCACAAAGACAACAGGAGCCCTGACTCCGCTATTCCAGCACCATTTTAACTTAAACATTTAAACATCATCAAATCAACAAGTCTATATATGTTTAGTTTAACACACGGAAAACAAACTTAAAAATGACCAAAAACAATTTAGTCCAATCAATTTAGCTAAATATCACATGGCTGTCCATCGTACTGATTTCTGTCTCTCTCTGTGTGTGTATGTTTGTGCAAGTACAACAAAAATGTTGGTCTATGGCTCTATCATCCAGTACACTTGTAGTTTTTGTTGTCATAGGCTACCTAGCTAAAATGCTTGCTTGCCTAGCTTCCTTGCATTGGCAATAATGAATTAGCTAAGTTAGCTAGCTAGTTAACGTGAGTCTGCTAGGCTACATCTAGTGGCACAACTTATGAATCTATGTTTAGCTCAGAATTGCCATCATAATCATTGGCCTGTACAGAGCATTAAGTCATAGAAAGCTAGCTACTGCAGGACATCAACACAAGCAGACCAAAAACAGACACCTTTTTCTGAAAATGACATTTTGCTTAGGAAGTGATTTGATTGGTGTGAAGCGAAATCCAAACTGACCTCCCATCGGAGGGCGTTTTGTTGCACCAGCACTACCCACAGGTGAGGTCAACTCAAAGCTGATTTAGCTAATCCTTTCATTTTAAAAAAGCATCAAGGGAGACTAAATGCTTGCTGGCATCAATCAATCAAACAAATGCTATGGTAAAAACATGTCATACTCTTTTGGTCCAAACAGCATCAGATACATGGGCTACACTGAGACAGAGGGGCTTGGTTTCCCTACCTCCAATGATTTCTCCGGTGAGATTCAGCTACTTGCGAATTGACAGAGAAATTATGAAAACACAGAGACTAAAGATTCATTTAATTGAATTTATATAATAGTTTTACTGGTCAAATTTTGGCCCTGGCCATCCATGAATACACACCACTGGTCACCATTAGTTGATTCTTGTAAAAATGTCCATTCTGAAAACTCTTACCTGTACCTACAGTATGTTTGTCCTGTACAACCAAAGTCCTTTCGACGGGTGCTGAAATTCATACTTTTAATAAAAACTTTTATCGAATACAACCGTCGATTTAAAACAATTAATGATTCCCCCCTCATTTGTGTTGCTCAGCTCAGCGTGAATGTGCATGTGTCAATTGAATTGTTCAGTGCTATTCGGATTTCCTTGGGACGTCCCTACCCTAAACCCTAACCTTAACTCTTACCCTAACCAAAAACCTTACCTAACCCATCCAGGCACCACTACACCACTGGCCAACAGGTACATATTTGTCCTCATTTGATATATGAGCAGCTCAGCGTACAGGAACAATATAATTAAAATCTATGAACTCCCTGACCCACATTAACAAAAATATTGTTAACATATTGGAATGGGATTAGGTCCTGGAAAGACCTGCAGTTTTACATCCCAGAGCAGATATTTGTACTGGTACTGGTATCAGAGTCCTCACATTTCCAAATATATAGTTAATATATTGATTAACTTGGTTAATGTATTCGTTATAGTTAACATATTGGTTAGTATAGTTAACATTTTGGTTTTAGTTAATGCATTGGTTAATATAGTTAACATATGGGTTATAGTTAACATATTGGTTAGTATAGTTAACATTTTGGTTTTAGTTCATGTTTTAGTTATAGTTAACATAGGGTTATAGTTAACATATTGGTTAGTATAGTTAACATTTTGGTTTTAGTTAATGTATTAGTTAATATAGTTAACATATGGGTTATAGTTACCGTATTGGTTAATATAGTTAAAGTATTGGTTAGTAGAGGTAACGTATTACGTTGTGGGATGTCCTGGGATGATGCTTTGCAGGGAATATTTCAACAAGTTAGTATATGTATCAGAGTCTTAATGTAGCTTCAAATAACAAAATCCATTCCTAAATGTCTACACTGGTGTATTAAATAGTTATAACACTACTACTACTACTACTGTAATATTACTTCTTGGGTTTGATTAACTGTTGTCCGTTTCCAGAATTTAAAGCTCTGTAATTATAGCTATTTGGGACCAGGAAATACAATTCCAGGAATAGTTTATCAGATAAACATAACTTCACCATAATGGACCTTTGGCAAAGGACCAACTAGAAAAAGACTAGTATTCCCATGTGTGCTGAACCCTCTCGTTTCTTCCTTATTTCTGCCTTTAGCTGGCTGGACTTTTCCAACCCGAATCCAGCTGCTTCCCAACTCAAACCCTGCTGAGAAGGAGGATGTGTGTGTGCAGACAGGCGAGGTTAAGCACACATGGAAGCAGCTCATAGGAATGGGCTGGGAACAGAACCCATCATTCAGCGTCTGTCAAGGACTCACACCATAGCCTACATTTCGCGACAGATTTATGACCTCACAAAAAAAAAGAGTCTAAGGAACTGACCAATGGCATTGCTCCACCAATATGACTAGATAAACTAACCCCATGGCAACATATTATGATTTAGACTCGTAGAAAAGAAGAAAAAAAACGGAATATTATTGATTCATATTCAGTCATAGAATAATCGTATACAAACTGTTACATCATATAATGTATTGGACAGCCATGGGAAGAGATATGGTTGTATTGCTTCTTGTTTTTTTCTTCTTAGGGCCAGTAAGAAAATCCCCAGCTGCCTGTGTCTGTCGGCGTTGCGCCACTGTTTATAAATAAACGGCAGATTAAACAGGATCTGTTATTGGGGACAGTGTACTGTAGCCTATGGTTTGCTATGTGAAGGGGCTATAAACTCCAGCATATTGGCCTGACATGTCTCCTGACCCCACAAGAATTCCAGGTCTCGCGTGTTCCCCAGTTCCTTTTGTAGGCTATTGGTACCTGTTGAATATCACTTACCACACCTAAGCAAAAACAAGCAACCTAGTGAGTGTTTTTTTTTTACCATGGGATGACATCATACTTTGAATAATTGACAAACATCATTTTCATATTTAACCAACATAATTTGCATATTCCCCTCCCAGCCCTTTACTCTAAAAAGGTACATTGCTTTCCCACCTTCATCTCAAACAATGGTCTAAACCAGGCAATGCTTTCTGTTTTTTCAGACTTAAAAAAAAATATATATATATCAGTAAAATATGATTTAAACAACATACAATTGTTTTTAATAAAGTCATAGGCTACTAGGGATAATGCATTCACTCTAATAATTGTTTAATTACAAGTGTTATGATTAGCTATTAAGTTTTGTGTTTGGGGTGTCACCGCTCGTTCCTGTCGCAGCGTGCATTTGTTTTGCCTCAGTTCTGTGTGTTGTGACATTCTAGACGTGAAGTTGTGAACACGTCAGTAAGACTGTTGAACATTGAGTGAACATCGACTGTCTTTCTTGCGCAGCAAACGCAAGTGCTGCATCAACAGACTCCTTGGCAGAACGCGAGGAGGGCAGAGGGGTACTGTGACGACGATTTTAGTAATGTCTCTTGAGAAATAACATTATAGCGTCTCTAAACATGACTTCGGTGTGGAAGAGACTTCAGCGTGTCGGCAAGAAAGCGTCGAAGTTCCAGTTTGCGGTGACTTTTCAAGAACTGACAGTAGAATGCACGAAGAAATGGTAAGTAAACATGCTTTTTTTTGTTGCCTTGATAAAAATGGTCATGTCTGAACCGATAAAACGCAACCTCGTGGGACCTTTGTCACTGACTCTGTCCCCAGCTCGAGCTGTGATGTTTTAAGGGCAATACTTTTAGATTCACATTTGGTTGGTGCAAAGCTATGTTGTCAGTTATAGGCTAAATGATGGTTTAATGTTGTCAGTTGCGTACTGCTATCACATTGTCTTCCCCATTACTTTTTTGTTGTTGATTGTACACGTTTATACCATCAGTGCATCGTGCATTACACTGTACTGTACAGCTTTGGATGAGCGTACGCCTTTGACAGCCAATGCACTTCCGCATTTGCCCTTTTCCTATTCTAATCATCGTCATGCGACAAGCATCCTAATTGACATTCAGTTATTCAGAGGGGAAACATTAACTGGTTGTTTTGAGGGTAAGCAATAGATGTGTCCAAATTCAAATATAAAAATGTGTAAGCCTAAACTACGAAGTATCACAGGTCTATAACAGGGGAATGAACTACAGGTGATGCTGTACGATGATGATGATGATGATGATGTCATTTATTCATGGTTCATCATTGTTGTCATCATCGTTGTCATGATGATGATCATCATCATCATCCATCATAATCATCACCTGTAGTGCATATAATTTCCCCTTGTTCCAAGCAGGTGTTATTATTTTTCGACCATGCAGTGCATTCAGAAAGTATTCAGACCCCTTGAAATTTTCCAAATTTTGTTACGTTACAGCCTTATTCTAAAATTGATTAAATTGTTTCCCCCTCATTAATCTATACACAATACCCCATAATGACAAAGTAAAAACTGTTTTTTTAAGAAATGTTTGCAAATGTATTACAAATGTAAAACTGAAATATCACATTTACATAAGTATTCAGACCCTTTACTCAGTACTTTGTTGAAGCACCTTTGGTAGCGATTACAGCCCTGTGTCTTGTGTATGTCGCTACAAGCTTGGCACACCTGTATTTGTGGAGTTTCTCCAATTCTTCTCTGCAGATTCTCACACCTCTGTCAGGTTGGATGGGGAGCTTTCAAGTCTGGGCTCTGGCTGGGCCACTCAGGAACATTCAGAGACTTGTCCAGAAGCCACTCCTGCGTTGTCATGGCTGTGTGCTTAGTGTCGTTGTCCTGTTGGAAGGTGAACCTTCGACCCAGTCTGAGGTCCTGAGTGCTATGGAGCAGGTTTTCATCAAGGATCTCTCTGTACTTCGCTCCGTTCATCTTTCCCTCGATCCTGACTAGTCTCCTAGTCCCTGCCGCTGAATAACATCCCCACAGTATGATGCTACCACCACCACCATGCTTCACCGTAGGAATGGGGCCAGGTTTTCTCCAACGTCTAGTTTGATTTACATTTGGTTGAGTTGTCAACTAACGTGAATTCAAAGTGAAATCAACCAAGAGTGTTCACCTTATCATAGGATTTAGCTTGAAAGTTAGGTGGGGAAAAAAATAAATTCCCTTACCTTGATGACTTTTTGCAAATCCAAATCAGTTATATCCATGTTGATTCAACGTCGTCACATAAAATGTTTGTTGTGGAAATAATGCGGAAACAACATTGATTCAGCCAGTTTTTGCCCAGTGGGATGTTATTTCAGCATTTTAAGCTGATACTGTATCTCTTAGTCTGACCTAACCTAATATAATCATGTAATCAATCGCTCATGTGGAATAAAGAGTGTCAGGCTGGTGAGGCAGAGTGCTATGCAGCCCCTCTGACAACCCAATGCACTGCTGCCTATGACTGCTGTGCAGCCAGGTGCTGCTCACACACGCGGCAGGGTTTTTAACTTAAGTCAGTTCTTATGTATGTATGGAATGCGCGTACAGCCAGTGGTGCTGTGGTTCCTGTCTGGGCCCTGGCTCTGCATGAATTCCATTAGCATTACTCACATTGTACCTAGAATGTGCTTCCTCCAACCGCCCAGCCCTAGCTGGCAGACGACCTCCCTGTCTCTCTACCTTCATTGTTCTATTATACACCCCCTTAGTAGTATTAGCATGTTCTTGGTATTACTGTCTATCGAACCATTCTCCTATACCTAGTGTATGCATATTCAGCTTGATGATAACATCATTCAGTACAGTGTCATTTTAATGTGGTAAGAGTCAAGTTTGACCAGTTTGAAAACGAGGTCATCAATTGCATGGCTTTTATGACTGTTTGATGTATGAGATTAACACAAGTGGTGTTTTGTCGGCTGGTGATGGAGTCAGTATGTTTTGGTGATCTGACTCTTGGCAGCAAACTGTGGGTTCTGTATGGGCCTCTGCTTGTTCACTGTTTAGCAGTAATATCATGTGATGCTGTGAAACCACAGGCCACGCAACGTCACATCAGTCACTCAACAAGCCCCAGCAGCACAGCATTAAAAGGTCAATATCGGCAGTTAATATTGTTGAAATGATAT
Source organism: Oncorhynchus nerka (assembly GCF_034236695.1). Lineage (NCBI taxonomy): Eukaryota > Metazoa > Chordata > Actinopteri > Salmoniformes > Salmonidae > Oncorhynchus > Oncorhynchus nerka. The sequence goes on from NC_088403.1 coordinate 57,795,161, forward strand.
ATTGGTCCGACTCTACAGAGAATAGCAGTAATGTTACCAGACGTGGTGTACGTTTCCATGTTTCCAGTTCGCAAGAAGAATGTGAACAATGTGGATCAGCTAGACAGGTCGTCCTGCTTAACTGATTAGCAAAATGACTGTTCAGTTTGCAACAATAGAGGTGTGTGTGCGTACAGTGCATTTGGAAAGTATTCAGACCCCTTGACTTTTTCCATAATTTTGTTACGTTACAGCCTTATTCTAAAATATATATATATTTAATTCTTATCAATCTACACACACAATAACTCATAATGACAAAGTGAAAACAGGTGTTTAGACATTTGTGAAAATGTATACAAATAAAATAACTGAAATAACTTATTTATATAAGTTTTCAGACCCTTACAACCAACTAATTGCAGCATTACCACAAAGCGGAAGGGGGGATAAGTAAGGATCTTGTAAGTCGGCCCTGCATTAAAGACCAAAGTTATTTAAAGAAAATTGTGATAAAAAAATAGATATACCATTTTCATTTAAGGACCAAAAAATTGACAGCTGTGTCATATAGATTGCAAAATAGTTGTGAAGAAATGTTCGATGTACCGATTCCATGGCACATAGTTTATGAACTGATATGCAAAACGACACCGGATTCAAAACTTCACATTTTTCAATTTAAATTATTATACATTTACCTGGCAACATTTACCTGGAGCTAACGCTGCATATAGCAATACTGGGTGATTTGAAAAGTCATAGTCAATCGGTCAATAATATAATAACACTTTTAGTAAAAAAAAATTATCTTTAATTTACAATCTGTAGAAACTATGAGAATAGAAAAGTTCAGAACGTTTGTGAAGCATCACAGCACAGTTAAAAAATATATGGCAAATAGAAATCCAAAATGGAGGGTGTTAAGAGATAGATGGGAGATAGATGGGAGGGGTTGAAAGGAGCTGAAGGGTGGGACTAATAACAACAAGATAAATGGAAAATATACTGTGTCTATAAAATGTATATAGGTTCGCAACTTTTGTGAAACTCCACAGTTAAAAATACATGGCAAATAGAAATCAGACTGGATGTAAAACCAGAAACAGATGGGAGAGGTTGAGGGTAGATGAAGGACAGGACTCAAAACAAACAAAGTATAACTATTGTCAAATAAATTGTGTCCGTAAAAGGTTTATAGTGTGTATTAGCTCGACGTAAAAGGTTTATAGTGTGTATAAGCTAGATGTAAAAGGTTTATAGTGTGTATTAGCTAGACGTAAAAGGTTTATAGTGTTTATTAGCTAGACGTAAAAGGTTTATAGTGTTTATAAGCTAGACGTAAAAGGTTTATAGTGTGTATTTTCTAGACGTAAAAGGTTTATAGTGTTTATTAGCTAGACGTAAAAGGTTTATAGTGTTTATAAGCTAGACGTAAAAGGTTTATAGTGTGTATTAGCTAGACGTAAAAGGTTTATAGTGTTTATAAGCTAGACGTAAAAGGTTTATAGTGTGTATTAGCTAGACGTAAAAGGTTTATAGTGTGTATTAGCTAGACGTAAAAGGTTTATAGTGTGTATAATCTAGACGTAAAAGGTTTATAGTGTGTATTAGCTAGACGTAAAAGGTTTATAGTGTGTATTAGCTAGACGTAAAAGGTTTATAGTGTGTATTAGCTAGACGTAAAAGGTTTATAGTGTGTATTAGCTAGATGTAAAAGGTTTATAGTGTTTATAAGCTAGACGTAAAAGGTTTATAGTGTGTATTAGCTAGACGTAAAAGGTTTATAGTGTGTATTAGCTAGACGTAAAAGGTTTATAGTGTTTATTAGCTAGACGTAAAAGGTTTATAGTGTGTATAAGCCAGACGTAAAAGGTTTATAGTGTTTATTAGCTAGACGTAAAAGGTTTATAGTGTGTATTAGCTAGACGTAAAAGGTTTATAGTGTGTATTAGCTAGACGTAAAAGGTTTATAGTGTGTATTAGCTAGACGTAAAAGGTTTATAGTGTGTATAAGTGTTGTTGTTCATTAGTTTACACCAATTAGGGGAGGGGTGGTAGGGTTAGTTGAAAATAATAAAGTAAATATATTTTAAATAAGGTATGTGTGTGTGTATATGTACACTAGCGTTCAAAAGTTTGGGGTCACTTAGAAATGTCCTTGTTTTTGAAAGAAAAGCAAATTTTTTGTCCATTAAAATAACATCAAATGGATCAGAAATACAGTGTAGACATTGCTAATGTCGTAAATGACTATTGTAGCTGGAAACGGTAGATTTTTTTATGGAATATCTACATAGGTGTACAGAGGCCCATTATCAGCAACTATCACTTCTGTCTTCCAATGGCATGTTGTGTTAGCTAATCCAAGTTTATAATTTTAAAAGACTAATTGATCATTAGAAAACCATTTGGCCATTATGTTAGCACAGCTGACAACTGTTGTCCTGATTAAAGAAGCAATACAACTGGCCTTCTTTAGACTAGTTGAGTATCTGGAGCATCAGTATTTGTGGGTTCGATTGCAGGATCAAAATGGCCAGAAACAAAGAACTTTCTTCTTAAACTCGTCAGTCTATTCTTGTTCTGAGAAATGAAGGCTATTCCATGCGGGAAATTGCCAAGAAACTGAAAATCTCATACAACGCTGTGTACTACTCCCTTCACAGAACAGGATAAACTGTCTCTAACCAGAATAGAAAGAGGAGTGGGAGGCCCCGGTGCACAACTGAGCAAGAGGACAAGTACATTAGAGGGTCTAGTTTGAGAAACAGATGCCTCACAAGTCCTCAACTGGCAGTTTAATTAAATAGTACGCGCAAAACACCAGTCTCAACGTCAACAGTGAAGAGGCGACTTACGGGATGCTGTTCTTCTAGGCAGAGTTGCAAAGAAAAAGCCATATCTCAGACTGGCCAATAAAAATAAAAGATTAAGATGGGCAAATGAGCACAGACACTGGACAGAGGAAGATTGGAAAAGTGTTTTGGACAGACAAATCTAAGTTTGAGGTGTTCAGATCACAAATAAGAACATTTGTGAGACGCAGAAAAAAATGAAAAGATGCTGGAGGAGTGCTTGACGCCATCTGTCAAGCATGGTGGAGGTAATGTGATGGTCTGGGGGGTGCTTTGGTGGTGGTAAAGTGGGAGATTTGTACAGGGTAAAAGGGATCTTTAAGAAGGAAGGCTATCACTCCATTTTGCAACGCCATGCCATATACCCTGTGGACGGCACTTAATTGGAGCCAATTTCCTCCTACAACAGGACAATGACACAGCTCCAAACTATGCAAGAACTATTTAGGGAAGAAGCAGTCAGCTGGTATATTGTCTATAATGGAGTGGCCAGCACAGTCACCGGATCTCAAACCTATTGAGCTATTGTGGGATCAGCTTGACCGTCAAGCCAATCCAACTTGTGGGAGGTGCTTCAGGAAGCATGGGGTGAAATCTCTTCATATTACCTCAAGAAATTGACAACTAGAATGACAAAGGTCTGCAATGCTGTAATTGCTGCAGATGGAGGATTATTTGACGAAAGCAAAGTTTGAAGGACACAATTGTTATTTTAATTAAAAATCATTATTTATAACCTTGTCAACGTTTTGACTACATTTCTTATTAATTTTGCAACTAATTTCATGTATGTTTTCATGGAAAACAAGGACATTTCTAAGTGACCCCAAACTTTTAAACAGTAGTGTATGTTTTTCACAATTCCTGACATTTGATCCTAGTAAAAATCCACTGTTTTAGGTCAGTTAGGATCACCACTTTATTTTAAGAATGTGAAATGTCAGAATAATAGTAGAGAGTGATTTATACATTCACATTACATTTACATTTAAGTCATTTAGCAGACGCTCTTATCCAGAGCGATTTACAAATTGGTGCATTCACCTTATGACATCCAGTGGAGCAGCCACTTTACAATAGCGCATCTAAATCTTTTAAGGGGGGTGAGAAGGATTACTTTATCCTATCCTAGGTATTCCTTAAAGAGGTGGGGTTTCAGGTGTCTCCGGAAGGTGGTGATTGACTCCGCTGTCCTGGCGTCGTGAGGGAGTTTGTTCCACCATTGGGGGGCCAGAGCAGCGAACAGTTTTGACTGGGCTGAGCGGGAACTGTACTTCCTCAGTGGTAGGGAGGCGAGCAGGCCAGAGGTGGATGAACGCAGTGCCCTTGTTTGGGTGTAGGGCCTGATCAGAGCCTGGAGGTACTGAGGTGCCGTTCCCCTCACAGCTCCGTAGGCAAGCACCATGGTCTTGTAGCGGATGCGAGCTTCAACTGGAAGCCAGTGGAGAGAGCGGAGGAGCGGGGGTGACGTGAGAGAACTTGGGAAGGTTGAACACCAGACGGGCTGCGGCGTTCTGGATGAGTTGTAGGGGTTTAATGGCACAGGCAGGGAGCCCAGCCAACAGCGAGTTGCAGTAATCCAGACGGGAGATGACAAGTGCCTGGATTAGGACCTGCGCCGCTTCCTGTGTGAGGCAGGGTCGTACTCTGCGGATGTTGTAGAGCATGAACCTACAGGAACGGGCCACCGCCTTGATGTTAGTTGAGAACGACAGGGTGTTGTCCAGGATCACGCCAAGGTTCTTAGCGCTCTGGGAGGAGGACACAGTGGAGTTGTCAACCGTGATGGCGAGATCATGGAACGGGCAGTCCTTCCCGGGAGGAAGAGCAGCTCCGTCTTGCCGAGGTTCAGCTTGAGGTGGTGATCCGTCATCCACACTGATATGTCTGCCAGACATGCAGAGATGCGATTCGCCACCTGGTCATCAGAAGGGGGAAAGGAGAAGATTAATTGTGTGTCGTCTGCATAGCAATGATAGGAGAGACCATGTGAGGTTATGACAGAGCCAAGTGACTTGGTGTATAGCGATAATAGGAGAGGGCCTAGAACAGAGCCCTGGGGACACCAGTGGTGAGAGCACGTGGTGAGGAGACGGATTCTCGCCACGCCACCTGGTAGGAGCGACCTGTCAGGTAGGACGCAATCCAAGCGTGGGCCGCGCCGGAGATGCCCAACTCGGAGAGGGTGGAGAGGAGGATCTGATGGTTCACAGTATCGAAGGCAGCCGATAGGTCTAGAAGGATGAGAGCAGAGGAGAGAGAGTTAGCTTTAGCAGTGCGGAGCGCCTCCGTGATACAGAGAAGAGCAGTCTCAGTTGAATGACTAGTCTTGAAACCTGACTGATTTGGATCAAGAAGGTCATTCTGAGAGAGATAGCGGGAGAGCTGGCCAAGGACGGCACGTTCAAGGGTTTTGGAGAGAAAAGAAAGAAGGGATACTGGTCTGTAGTTGTTGACATCGGAGGGATCGAGTGTAGGTTTTTTCAGAAGGGGTGCAACTCTCGCTCTCTTGAAGACGGAAGGGACGTAGCCAGCGGTCAGGGATGAGTTGATGAGCGAGGTGAGGTAAGGGAGAAGGTCTCCGGAAATGGTCTGGAGAAGAGAGTAGGGGATAGGGTCAAGCGGGCAGGTTGTTGGGCGGCCGGCCGTCACAAGACGCGAGATTTCATCTGGAGAGAGAGGGGAGAAAGAGGTCAGAGCACAGGGTAGGGCAGTGTGAGCAGAACCAGCGGTGTCGTTTGACTTAGCAAACGAGGATCGGATGTCGTCGACCTTCTTTTCAAAATGGTTGACGAAGTCATCTGCAGAGAGGGAGGAGGGAGGGGGAGGAGGATTCAGGAGGGAGGAGAAGGTGGCAAAGAGCTTCCTAGGGTTAGAGGCAGATGCTTGGAATTTAGAGTGGTAGAAAGTGGCATTAGCAGCAGCGACAGAAGAGGAAAATGTAGAGAGGAGGGAGTGAAAGGATGCCAGGTCCGCAGGGAGGCGAGTTTTCCTCCATTTCCGCTCGGCTGCCCGGAGCCCTGTTCTGTGAGCTCGCAATGAGTCGTCGAGCCACGGAGCGGGAGGGAGGACCGAGCCGGCCTGGAGGATAGGGGACATAGAGAGTCAAAGGATGCAGAAAGGGAGGAGAGGAGGGTTGAGGAGGCAGAATCAGGAGATAGGTTGGAGAAGGTTTGAGCAGAGGGAAGAGATGATAGGATGGAAGAGGAGAGAGTAGCGGGGGAGAGAGAGCGAAGGTTGGGACGGCGCGATACCATCCGAGTAGGGGCAGTGTGGGAAGTGTTGGATGAGAGCGAGAGGGAAAAGGATACAAGGTAGTGGTCGGAGACTTGGAGGGGAGTTGCAATGAGGTTAGTGGAAGAACAGCATCTAGTAAAGATGAGGTCGAGCGTATTGCCTGCCTTGTGAGTAGGGGGGAAGGTGAGAGGGAGAGGTCAAAAGAGGAGAGGAGTGGAAAGAAGGAGGCAGAGAGGAATGAGTCAAAGGTAGACGTGGGGAGGTTAAAGTCGCCCAGAACTGTGAGAGGTGAGCCGTCCTCAGGAAAGGAGCTTATCAAGGCATCAAGCTCATTGATGAACTCTCCGAGGGAACCTGGAGGGCGATAAATGATAAGGATGTTAAGCTTGAAAGGGCTGGTAACTGTGACAGCATGGAATTCAAAGGAGGCGATAGACAGATGGGTAAGGGGAGAAAGGGAGAATGACCACTTGGGAGAGATGAGGATCCCGGTGCCACCACCCCGCTGACCAGAAGCTCTCGGGGTGTGCGAGAACACGTGGGCGGACGAAGAGAGAGCAGTAGGAGTAGCAGTGTTATCTGTGGTGATCCATGTTTCCGTCAGTGCCAAGAAGTCGAGGGACTGGAGGGAGGCATAGGCTGAGATGAACTCTGCCTTGTTGGCCGCAGATCGGCAGTTCCAGAGGCTACCGGAGACCTGGAACTCCACGTGGGTCGTGCGCGCTGGGACCACCAGATTAGGGTGGCCGCGGCCACGCGGTGTGGAGCGTTTGTATGGTCTGTGCAGAGAGGAGAGAACAGGGATAGACAGACACATAGTTGACAGGCTGCAGAAGAGGCTACGCTAATGCAAAGGAGATTGGAATGACAAGTGGACTACACGTCTCGAATGTTCAGAAAGTTGAGCTTACGTAGCAAGAATCTTATTGACTAAAATGATTAAAAATGATACAGTACTGCTGAAGTAGGCTAGCTGGCAGTGGCTGCATTGTTGACTTTGTAGGCTAGCATTTCAGCTTTTATTTCTTTCATCACATTCTCAGTGGGTCAGAAGTTTACATACACTCAATTAGTATTTGGTAGCATTCACCCAATGTTGTACAGATCTATTTTTTAGACCTTATAACTGGAAGCCCTATCAGAAGCTAGCCGTCAGAGACTAGCCAGCTAATTAGCTACTAGCTATTTAGTCATTGTTAGCCACTGCTAGCAGTCTTTACCTTTAGCTCAGACACTAGACGCTTTAGCCTGGATAATACCCGCCAGTCTGCACAGGGTGATATCAGCCATGAGCATATCGGACTGCTTTTCTCCACTACATCACCGGATTCCTACAGCAAGCTCTGGACCATTACACTGGATCATCGCAGCTAGCTAGCTGCTACCGAGTGGCTAATGTGGCTAACGCCCTTGTCCAGAAGCAAGCACCAGTTAGCCGCGAGCTAGTCTCGAGCTAGGCCCATCTCCCGGCTAGCCAACGAAGTACACCAACTACAGTACCTCTCTTGCCAATTGGCCTGGACCCTTTGTCGACATGGAGCCCCGCCGATCCATCACTACTGGTCTGCTAATTCGGCCGATGTGCTCTCAACCGGCCTCTGCGTTGTGTATGTCTGCTAGCCCCGGTCTCCCGCTCGCCTAGCATAGTAACGACTACCGAACGGCTCCTTGTTTCATCTATTGCTGCTCATTGAACCCTATGATCACTCGGCTACACAGCTGATGCCTGCTGGACTGTTCATTAATACAGTACTTCATTTGGTTTCTGTCGGCCGCAGCCTCGACCTCAGGCCATGTGTGTAGCTAACTGACCCTCTCTGCTCATTCATCGCCATTTACCTGTTGTTGTTGTCTTAGCTGTTTACCCGTTGTTGTCTTAGCTCTCCCAATCAACACATGTGATTGCTTTATGCCTCTCTCTAATGTTATTATGCCTTGTATACTGTTGTTGAGGGTAGCTCTCATTGTTTTATTTTACTGCGGAGCCCCTAGTCCCACTCAACATGCCTTAGATAGCTCCTTTGTCCCACCCCCCCACACATGCAGAGACCTCGTCTAGCTTAACTGGTGCCTCCAGAGATGCAACCTTTCTCATCGTCACTCAATGCCTAGGTTTACCTCCACTGTACTCGCACCCTACCATACCCTTCTCTGTACATTATGCCCTGAATCTATCCTACCACGCCCAGAAATATGCTCCTTTAACTCTCTGTTCTGAACGCACTAGACGACCAGTTCTTGTAGCCTTTAGTCGTACCCTCATCCTACTCCTCCTCTGTTCCTCTGGTGATGTAGAGGTTAACCCAGGCCCTGTGTGTCCCCAGGCACTCTCATTTGTTGACTTCTGTAACCATAAAAGCCTTGGGTTCATGCATGTTAACATCAGAAGCCTCCTCCCTAAGTTTGCTTTATTCACTGCTTTAGCACACTCCACCAACCCTGATGTCCTTGCCGTGTCTGAATCCTGGCTTAGGAAGGCCACTAAAAATTCTGAAATTTCCATCCCCAACTGCAACATTTCCCGTCAAGATATAACTGCTAAAGGGGGAGGAGTTGCAATCTACTGCAAAGATAGCCTGCAGAGTTCTGTCATACTATCCAGGTCTATGCCCAAACAGTTCGAGCTTCTAATTTTAAAAATGAATCTCTCCAGAAATAATTCTCTCACTGTTGCTGCTTGTTATAGACCGCCCTCAGCTCCCAGCTGTGCACTGGACACCATATGTGAATTGATTGCCCCTCATCTATCTTCAGAGTTCATACTGTAGGTGACCTATTATTTTTTTCATGTTTATTTAACCAGGTAGGCCAGCTGAGAACAAGTTCTCATTTACAACTGCGACCTGGCCAAGATAAAGCAAAGCAGTGCGACAAAAACAACACAGAGTTACACATGGGATAAACAAACGTACAGTCAATAGCACAATAGAAAAACCTGTATACCGTGTGTGCAAATGAAGTAAGGGGGTAAGGCAATAAATAGGCCATAGTGGCTAAGTAATTACAATTTAGCAAATAACACTGGAGTGATAGATGTGCAGATGAGGATGTGCAAGTAGAAATACTGGTGTGCAAAAGAGCAGAAAAACAAATATAGGGATGAGGTAGGTAGCTGGATGGGCTATTTACAGATGGGCTGTGTACAGCTGCAGCAATCTGTAAGCTGCTCTGACAGCTGATGCTTAAAGCTAGTGAGGGAGATATAAGTCTCCAACTTCAGTGATTTTTGCAATTCGTTCCAGTCACTGGCAGCAGAGAACTGGAAGAAAAGGCGGCCAAAGGAGGTGTTGGCTTTGGAGATAACCAGTGAAATATACCTGCTGGAGCGCATGCTACGGGAGGGTGTTGCTATGGTGACCAGTGAGTTGAGATAAGGCGGAGCTTTACCTAGCAAAGACTTATAGATGACCTGGAGCCAGTGGCTTTGGCGACGAATATGTAGTGAGGGCCAGCCAACGAGAGCATACAGGTCACAGTGGTGGGTAGTATATGGGGCTTTGATGACAAAACGGATGGCACTGTGATAGACTGCATCCAATTTGCTGAGTAGAGTGTTGGAGGCTATTTTGTAAATGACATCGCCGAAGTCAAGAATCGGCAGGTTATGAACAGTCAGTTTTACGAGGGTATGTTTGGCAGCATGAGAGGAGCTTTATTGCCAAATAGGATTAGTCTTGTTCAAGGAGGTGACCAAGAACTCGATGGTCACTCTGACAGAACTCCAGAGTTCCTCTGTGGAGATGGTAGAACCTTCGAAAGGCCAGATGAAGCCACTCCTCAGTAAAAGGCACATGACAGCCCGATTTTCTGGTCTGATGAAACCAAGATTGAACACTTTGGCCTGAATGCCAAGCGAGCAAAGTACAGAAAGATCCTTGATGAAAACCTGCTCCAGAGCACTCAGGACCTCAGACTGGGGCGAAGGTTCACCTTCCAACAGGACAACAACCCTGAGCACACAGCCAAGACAACACAGGAGTGGCTTCGTTGACAAGTCTCTGAATGTCCTTGAGTGGCCCAGTCAGAGCCCAGACTTGAACCCGATCAAACATCTCTGGAGAGACCTGAAAGTAGCTGAGCAGTGACGCTCCCCATCCAACCTGACAGAGCTTGAGAGGATCTGCAGAGAAGAATGGGAGAATCTCCCCAATTACAGGTGTGCCAAGCTTGTAGCGTCATACCCAAGAAGAGTCAAAGCTATAATCCCTGACAAAGGTGCTTCAACAAAGTACTGAGTAAAGTGTCTGAATACTTATGTAAATATGATATTTCAGTTTTTTATATTTAATACATTTGCATAAATTTTGAAAAACCCTTTTTTGCTTTGTCATTATGGGGTATTGTGTGTAGATTAATGAGAAAAAAACAATTGAATCAATTTTAGAATAAGCCTGTAACGTAACAAAATGTGGAAAAAGTCAAGGGGTCTGAATACTTTCCGAATGCACCATATGTCCTGGTTCGTTCTGCACGTTCTCTCCAAATACAGCGCATTAGTCTGTCAAGTGTTTTTCCTCAAGAATGCATGCTGGGAGTGGGAACAAAAACATACACTCATGTGACAGGATGTAATATGAAAGTGTTATGGTACAGATGATCTCTTATAACACCGTGACCTATAAGACGATGTGGTCCCATTCACACAACTATGGTTATTTCCCTTAGGCTACTTGGTATAACTACCCCTGTAAACACTTGTTTCAGTGGCATCAGCATGTTGAGAGACCCAATTAGGTGACAGGTCAGTCAGTGGCAAGCTCGGGTTAGTTACCGACCATTACGTCTCATGTATTTCCCAATTAGGTAACTTCATTGTGCAACACATCAGTGCTTATGTTGGGCAGGTCCTAAAATGTTCTACTGCTTGATTACTGGCACCTCTTATATAACATTGTCTCTAGAAACGTTTAGAAACCATACAATACATCCCCAAAGTTAGACTGTGGTTTGTAACACCTCTAGAGCGCGTGGCGGGCGTTGTATGGGGCAGGCTGATATTGGCCTGGCAGGTGTATGGGGCAGGCTGATATTGGCCTGGCAGGTGTATGGGGCAGGCTGATATTGGCCTGGCAGGTGTATGGGGCAGGCTGATATTTAGCTGGCAGGTGTATGGGGCAGGCTGATATTGGCCTGGCAGGTGTATGGGGCAGGCTGATATTGGGCTGGCAGGTGTATGGGGCAGGCTGATATTGGCCTGGCAGGTGTATGGGGCAGGCTGATATTGGCCTGGCAGGTGTATGGGGCAGGCTGATATTGGCCTGGCAGGTGTATGGGGCAGGCTGATATTGGCCTGGCAGGTGTATGGGGCAGGCTGATATTGGGCTGGCAGGTGTATGGGGCAGGCTGATATTGGGCTGGCAGGTGTATGGGGCAGGCTGATATTGGGCTGGCAGGTGTATGGGGCAGGCTGATATTGGGCTGGCAGGTGTATGGGGCAGGCTGATATTGGGCTGGCAGGTGTATGGGGCAGGCTGATATTGGGCTGGCAGGTGTATGAGGCAGGCTGATATTGGCCTGGCAGGTGTATGGGGCAGGCTGATATTGGCCTGGCAGGTGTATGGGGCAGGCTGATATTGGCCTGGCAGGTGTATGGGGCAGGCTGATATTGGCCTGGCAGGTGTATGGGGCAGGCTGATATTGGCCTGGCAGGTGTATGGGGCAGGCTGATATTTGGCTGGCTGGTGGGTGAGTTAGCAGTTAACCTAATGGTTAAGCCCCACCATTCCACAGGTCTATTTCTGTGGCCCCCCCACCACCTCACCTTTCCCCCAGCCTCCTCCACTTTGCCCTTACTCTCAGATCCTCCCAACTTCTATAACTGGCCTGCAACATGAGAGAGGCCCATCCCGTCCAGTCATACTGTTTACTCTACCCTTACTCTCTACCTCCTTACTTCTCTCATCCTCAGCCAGCAAACAAGTAGTTAGGTTCTTAAAAGTTGAACTGCCTGTGAGAACCTATGTTCATTCTAGCGTACTAAGAAGACATAAGAGTGCATGCTGTTACATTTCCACATGCAAATAGCCTGTTGCTTGTTTTCTGTCGGAGTCGTCCGGACTGACTATCTTGCCGACTCTCACTATTGGTTCTTGTTATTGGGAGATGAAAAAAGGTCAACAACATGGCACTAGGTTATTTCACATCCACACAACGAATCTCTTCTAGGATTACATAATAGCTGATCTAGTCTAGAATAGGTCTGTTGGTAGACAACCATCTTTGTGTGACGTACATGCAGGAGGTAGCTGGCCGCAGCTGCTGGAGACAAGGTGAAGTATTGTGGCCTGACGGTTGCTAGGGACCACACCCTCCAGTAATAGGGCACTGAGGACTGTAATTGCACAAGTGAAAAAAAATATGCCCAAGCTGAGATTTGTTCAGTAGGGAGCAAGGAGGTGTGAAACATGGAGTGTAACATGGAGGTTCTACCTACCCCAAACGTGTCCAATGATGATGTTTTAGAAAGTTTTTGCTACAGTGGGACCTGCTGAACACTACACTCATCATGTGTCTCATAGCAGAAGCAACCAGAGGAGGCATCCTCTCTGACACTCAGGCTATAGTTAGTTTGTTGATGTTGATCCCATTGTGGAGTTCATTCTATACTCAGTCTGTTAGTTAGAGCTTTGATTATTTCAATCAGATGTGTCGTGCTAGGGCAAAAACCAAAACGTGCACTCGGGGGCGGGACCAAGCCCTGAGTTACAGCCCTGAACAGAGTCACAAGATGGCTGACGCTTCCCCTCCTTCTCTTGTGTTTACGCAGTAGACAGATGTGTGTGTTTGTATTTGAGAGAAGGCCAACGGGTCATTCCTTAAGCTTTTATTTTCGTGTCCCTTAATTCCAATCACTTTATGGGGGGGGTATTCATAAACCCTCGACTTAGTCCACATTTTGTGGTGTTACAGCCTGAATTCAAAATGAATAGCTGTGAGCCATTCTTGGTAAGAGCTTTGAACACCTAGATTTGTACGATATTTGCCAATTGTTATTTTCAAGCTCTGTCAAATTGGTGGTTGATCATAGCTAGACAACCATTTTCAAATCTTGCCATAGATTTTCAAGCAGATTTAAGTCAAAACTGTAACTCGACCACTCACTGTCTTCTTGGTAAGCAACTCCAGTGTAGATTTGGCCTTGTGAATTAATCTCCCAGTGTCTGGTGGAAGCAGACTGAACCAGGTTTTCCTTTAGGATTATGCCTGTGCTTAGCTCCATTCTGTAAATGTTTTATCCTGAAAAACTCCCCAGTCCTTAACAATTACAAGCATACCCATAACATGATGCAGCCACCACTATACTTCCAAATATGGAGGGTGGTACTCAGTAATGTGTTGTATTGAATTTTCCCCAAAGGGAATTGCTTTTCCACATTTTTTGCAGTACTACTTTAGTGCCTTGTTGCAAACTGGATGCATGTTTAGAAATATTTGAATTCCTTCCTTTTTTTCACTCTGTCAATTAGGTTAATATTGTGGAGTAACTACAATGTTGTTGACCCATCCTCAGTTTTCTCCTATCACAACCATTAAACTGTAATTATTTTAAAGTCAACATTGACCTCATGGTGAAATCCCTGAGTGGTTTCCTTCCTCTCCAGTAACTGAGTTAGGAAAGCCACCTGTAACTTTGTAGTGAGTAGTTTATTGATACACCACCCAAACTATAGTTAATAACTTCACCATGCTCAAAGGGATATTCAATGTCTGCTTTTTTAAAAGAAGAAGTGCCCTTCTTTGTGAGGCATTAGAAAACCTCCCTGGTCTTTGTGGTTGAATCTGTGTTTGAAATTCACTGCTCGATTGTACAGATAATTGTGTGTGTGTGGGGTAAAGAGATGAGGTAGGCATTCAAAAATCATGTTAAACACTATTATTGCACATAGAGGGAGTCCATGCAACTTGTTAAGCAAATGTTGACTCCTGGACTTATTTAGACTTAGCATAACAAAGGGGTTGAATACTTATTCACTCAGCTTTAAATATTTTATTATTTTGCAAAACGTAATTCCACTTTCACTTTATATGGGGTATTGTATGTAGACCAGTCACAATTTTTTATTTTTTTAAATCATTTTTAAATTCAGGCTTTAACACAAGAAAATGTGGAAAAAATAAAGGGGTGTGAATACTGTTCATAGTATGTGCTTACATGCAGCATGTTTGTGGCATGCTGTGGCCAGAAGGAAGGACCAGAGGATACACTGAGAGCTCTGTCCTGATAGTTATTTATTTTATAGTACCGGTATCTTCCTATGCACTGGACACAATTTGAATACCTCAGGCTAGGCTTGAGCGGTATCCAGATGTTCATTTCGTCATACCGTCCTTCTCTCATCCCGGGGATTTACGGTATTACGGGTGTAGCACACAAGGGGGTGCTAAAAAGGCAAGAAAAGCCCATTGGACCTCTATTACCAGAATGCTAATAACATTTTCACAAACTAATAGCGAAATCACATAAGAAAACTAACATAAACTAATTGCAAAGACGGCTCAAAGTTATCCAAACATAGCTAGTAGTTATTAAATCTCATTTTTGGTAAGTGTGGACATTTACAAGTGAAAGGGAACGATATAAATTGTGCAAATGAACAAAGTTGTTGTGCATGCTTTTCTGAGGGAAGTACATGGAGTAGAGGGGAGAAGAAGAGAGGAGAAAAGAAAACCTTAGTCGGAAGCACAGGGAAAAAATGGCAACTGTACAGAACTCATGCAGAGTTCTTTGACTTCTGGCAGAAAGACATTATAAGATATCTGATGGCAAACATTTAGTAGTGAATTGAATAACTTCATCACCTCATGTACGCTGAACAACAGACTCGCTGATAGATATAGAACATTCTGAACTCAGCAGCTCCCGCTTTCTCCCGTTGTGCTATTTACAAACAAACACGTGACTGGCTCAACTGTTCTGGGGAACTACAGTAAGCTTCATAATGTAAAATAATGTGACTGGCTCAACTGTTCTGGGGAACTACAGTAAGCTTCATAATGTAAAATAATGTGACTGGCTCAACTGTTCTGGGGAACTACAGTAAGCTTCATAATGTAAAATAATGTGACTGGCTCAACTGTTCTGGGGAACTACAGTAAGCTTCATAATGTAAAATAATGTGACTGGCTCAACTGTTCTGGGGAACTACAGTAAGCTTCATAATGTAAAATAATGTGACTGGCTCAACTGTTCTGGGGAACTACAGTAAGCTTCATAATGTAAAATAATGTGACTGGCTCAACTGTTCTGGGAACTACAGTAAGCTTCATAATGTAAAATAATGTGACTGGCTCAACTGTTCTGGGGAACTACAGTAAGCTTCATAATGTAAAATAATGTGACTGGCTCAACTGTTCTGGGGAACTACAGTAAGCTTCATAATGTAAAATAATGTGACAGGCTCAACTGTTCTGGGGAACTACAGTAAGCTTCATAATGTAAAATAATGTGACAGGCTCAACTGTTCTGGGGAACTACAGTAAGCTTCATAATGTAAAATAATGTGACTGGCTCAACTGTTCTGGGGAACTACAGTAAGCTTCATAATGTAAAATAATGTGACTGGCTCAACTGTTCTGGGGAACTACAGTAAGCTTCATAATGTAAAATAATGTGTAAAATAATGTGACTGGCTCAACTGTTCTGGGAACTACAGTAAGCTTCATAATGTAAAATAATGTGACTGGCTCAACTGTTCTGGGGAACTACAGTAAGCTTCATAATGTAAAATAATGTGACTGGCTCAACTGTTCTGGGGAACTACAGTAAGCTTCATAATGTAAAATAATGTGACTGGCTCAACTGTTCTGGGGAACTACAGTAAGCATCATAATGTGACTGGCTCAACTGTTCTGGGGAACTACAGTAAGCTTCATAATGTAAAATAATGTGACTGGCTCAACTGTTCTGGGGAACTACAGTAAGCATCATAATGTAAAATAATGTGACTGGCTCAACTGTTCTGGGGAACTACAGTAAGCTTCATAATGTAAAATAATGTGACTGGCTCAACTGTTCTGGGGAACTACAGTAAGCTTCATAATGTAAAATAATGTGACAGGTGAAATGAAGAGAGCAATCTGCTTTATCTCCTAATGTATTGCACAAGTTGACTGCAGGTAAATATTCACATTTATTGAACAGCTCATGTAAAAAGCATATCAAACAAACTTCCTCTCAATTAAGTGAGAATTGGCAGAAAAATCTGAGTATTTTCGTTAACAATGTTAATGTATGTTCATACATTGTATTTTTTTTACCCCCTTTTTCTCCCCAATTTTGTGGTATCCAATTGGTAGTAGTTACAGTCTTGTCTCATCGCTGCAACTCCCTTACGGACTCGGGAGAGGCGAAGGTCGAGAACCATGCGTACTCCGAAACAGAACCCAACCAAGCCGCACTGCTTCTTGACACAGTGCCCATCCAACCCAGAAGCCAGCCGCACCAATGTGTCGGGAGGCTTGCTTTAACATTGTTAATGTATGCTTATACAATGCCTATGTGTGCTGATACAGTGTGTGTGTGTGCTGATACAGTGTGTGTGTGCTGTTACAGTGTGTATGTGTGCTGATACAGTGTGTGTGTGTGCTGATACAGTGTGTGTGTGCTGATACAGTGTGTGTGTGTGCTGATACAGTGTGTGTGTGTGCTGATACAGTGTGTGTGTGTGCTGATACAGTGTGTATGTGTGCTGTTACAGTGTGTATGTGTGCTGATACAGTGTGTGTGTGTGCTGATACAGTGTGTGTGTGTGCTGTTACAGTGTGTGTGTGTGCTGATACAGTGTGTGTGTGTGCTGATACAGTGTGTATGTGTGCTGTTACAGTGTGTATGTGTGCTGATACAGTGTGTATGTGTGCTGTTACAGTGTGTGTGTGTGCTGATACAGTGTGTGTGTGTGTGTGTGTGTGTGTGTGCTGATACAGTGTGTGTGTGTGCTGATACAGTGTGTATGTGTGATGTTACAGTGTGTATGTGTGCTGTTACAGTGTGTGTGTGTGTGTGTGTGTGCTGATACGGTGTGTATGTGTGCTGATACAGTGTGTGTGTGCTGATACAGTGTGTGTGTGTGCTGATACGGTGTGTGTGTGTGCTGATACGGTGTGTGTGTGTGCTGATACAGTGTGTATGTGTGCTGATACGGTGTGTGTGTGTGCTGATACAGTGTGTGTGTGTGCTGATACAGTGTGTATGTGTGTGTGTGTGTGCTGATACGGTGTGTATGTGTGCTGATACAGTGTGTGTGTGCTGATACAGTGTGTATGTGTGCTGATACAGTGTGTGTGCGTGTGCTGATACAGTGTGTGTGTGTGTGTGTGTGTGCTGATACGGTGTGTATGTGTGCTGATACAGTGTGTGTGTGCTGATACAGTGTGTATGTGTGCTGATACAGTGTGTGTGTGTGTGTGCTGATACAGTGTGTGTGTGTGCTGATACGGTGTGTGTGTGTGCTGATACAGTGTGTGTGTGTGTGCTGATACAGTGTGTATGTGTGCTGATACAGTGTGTGTGTGTGTGCTGATACAGTGTGTGTGTGTGTGCTGATACAGTGTGTATGTGTGCTGATACAGTGTGTATGTGTGCTGATACAGTGTGTGTGTGTGCTGATACAGTGTGTGTATGTGTGCTGATACAGTGTGTGTGTGTGTGCTGATACAGTGTGTGTGTGTGTGCTGATACAGTGTGTATGTGTGCTGATACAGTGTGTATGTGTGCTGATACAGTGTGTGTGTGTGCTGATACAGTGTGTGTGTGCTGATACAGTGTGTGTGTGTGCTGATACAGTGTGTGTGTGTGCTGATACAGTGTGTGTGTGTGCTGATACAGTGTGTATGTGTGCTGATACGGTGTGTGTGTGTGCTGATACGGTGTGTGTGTGTGCTGATACAGTGTGTGTGTGTGTGCTGATACAGTGTGTGTGTGTGTGCTGATACAGTGTGTGTGTGTGTGCTGATACAGTGTGTGTGTGTGCTGATACAGTGTGTGTGTGTGCTGTTACAGTGTGTATGTGTGCTGTTACAGTGTGTGTGTGTGCTGATACAGTGTGTGTGTGTGTGTGCTGATACAGTGTGTGTGTGTGCTGATACAATGTGTGTGTGCTGTTAGTGTGTATGTGTGCTGATACAGTGTGTGTGCTGATACAGTGTGTGTGTGCTGATAGAGTGTGTATGTGTGCTGTTACAGTGTGTGTGTGTGCTGATACAGTGTGTGTGTGTGCTGATACAGTGTGTGTGTGTGCTGTTACAGTTTGTATGTGTGCTGATACGGTGTGTGTGTGTGCTGATACAGTGTGTGTGTGTGCTGATACAGTGTGTGTGTGCTGATAGAGTGTGTATGTGTGCTGTTACAGTGTGTGTGTGTGCTGATACAGTGTGTGTGTGTGTGTGTGTGTGTGTGTGTGTGTGTGTGTGTGTGTGTGTGTGTGTGTGTGTGTGTGTGTGTGTGTGTGCTGATACAGTGTGTGTATGCTGTTATAGTGTGTGTGTGTGTGCTGATACAGTGTGTATGTGTGTGTGTGTGTGTGTGTGTGTGCTGATACAGTGTGTGTGTGTACTGATACAGTGTGTGTGTGTGCTGATACAGTGTGTATGTGTGCTGTTACAGTGTGTGTGTGTGTGTGTGTGTGTGTGCTGATACAGTGTGTGTGTGTGTGCTGATACAGTGTGTATGTGTGCTGACACAGTGTGTGTGTGTGCTGATACGGTGTGTGTGTGTGCTGATACAGTGTGTATGTGTGCTGATACAGTGTGTATGTGTGCTGTTACAGCGTGTATGTGTGCTGTTACAGTGTGTATGTGTGCTGATACAGTGTGTGTGTGCTGATACAGTGTGTGTGTGTGCTGTTACAGTGTGTATGTGTGTGCTGATACAGTGTATGTGTGCTGATACAGTGTGTGTGTATGTGCTGATACAGTGTGTGTGTGTGTGCTGATACAGTGTGTATGTGCTGATACAGTGTGTGTGTGCTGATACAGTGTGTGTGTGCTGTTACAGTGTGTATGTGTGCTGATACAGTGTGTGTGTGTGCTGATACAGTGTGTATGTGTGCTGATACAGTGTGTGTGTGTGTGCTGATACAGTGTGTGTGTGTGCTGATACAGTGTGTGTGTGTGTGCTGATACAGTGTGTGTGTGTGCTGTTACAGTGTGTATGTGTGCTGATACAGTGTGTGTATGTGTGCTGATACAGTGTGTGTGTGTGCTGATACAGTGTGTGTGTGCTGTTACAGTGTGTGTGTGTGCTGATACAGTGTGTGTGTGTGTGTGTGTGTGCTGATACAGTGTGTGTGTGTGCTGATACAGTGTGTGTGTGTGCTGATACAGTGTGTGTGTGCTGTTACAGTGTGTATGTGTGCTGATACAGTGTGTGTGTGTGCTGATACAGTGTGTGTGTGTGCTGATACAGTGTGTGTGTGTGCTGTTACAGTGTGTGTGTGTGCTGTTACAGTGTGTATGTGTGCTGATACAGTGTGTATGTGTGCTGATACAGTGTGTGTGTGTGCTGATACAGTGTGTGTGTGTGCTGTTACAGTGTATGTGTGCTGATACAGTGTGTATGTGTGTGCTGATACAGTGTGTGTGTGCTGATACAGTGTGTGTGTGTGCTCAATGCTTATTATGTGAACTTCATTGTTCTGTGTTTTTGTTACTTTCAGGCAGCCAGACAAACTGAGAGTAGTATGGAGCAGGAGAAACCGGAGAAATTGCACCAAGGTAATATGGGGAAGGAACTTCATTCAACAAGTAGACTAGTGACATATGTAGGCCTGTTTGTCTAGCACTTGTCATCACGATAAAGTGTGATAAGGCCCCTAATGTATGTAGCCTACCTGAGGGTGTGTAGCCTATAAGGTGAAAGGTCAGATTTTCTGGTGTTTGAGGAAATGGAACCATGTATTACATAGAAGTGTGGTATGTTTTGAGTTCAGACATAAATCATTCTGGCTTTATTCATCACAGTAATTGCTTCATTAATCACATCACATTTAAGGTGCACTATGCAGAAATCACTCCGCCATTTCCTGGTTGCTAAAACTCTAATAGTTGGCCTTATTTCAGTTTATGTGACAAAATAAACAAGTGTAGTGTAGAGAATTATTGTACCATCTAAACCCGCTGTGAAATATCTTTTCCAGAACCAAAAATGTTGTATTTCCAGTTGTTTGAAGCTGGTGTACAAAAACAAAAGGAGAATACAGGAAGCATAGAAATATCACACATAGAAGAGATCTACAGTTTCTTAGACTTGCTTTCAATGACAGATCTATAACTCCCATTTCTATGTGATTTCTATGCAAGCTTTAAGGCTCAGTTGCTTATAGTCACAATGTGTTCATTATGTATCACGTTCAACACTCTACAAGCCACACGTGACTTATTCAGTATACAGTACAATTCATAGGTATGACTGGGTTCCCCCAGTCAGCGTATTATCAGATCCTTTCCCTGACTTGTTATTTACCCCATTTCCTCAGCTGCATGGGTGGCAGCCTGGCATCAAGAACCCCTACAGGGGCACGGTGCTGTGGCAGGTGCCCGAAAACCTGGACATCACAGTCACACTCTTCAAGGTATGGAAACTCACCCTTTGGAAAGATATGTGCAAATGATTGGGAAATTATTTAGATGAATCTGTGTTTGGATGGACAAAACACATTTCCTTATTCTCAGAATCGCTCTTCTTTTAGGACCCGACTGCAGATGAATTTGAAGACAAGGACTGGACATTCATCATTGAGAATGTGAGTCTTTTTGTCTGATGTGGTGGCATGAATATATGTTTCTATCAATTAGAATTTTGAGTCAAAACACACATACAGTACATTGAGTGTTTCAAGTTTGACAGAGCTGTTGCGGATGACATAGTGCCTGTTACCAAAAACATTTCCTGGGTTTAAGCCTTAATACAGTTTAGGGGGAAAAAATCCTCTTGGATATACCAAAGTATTGGATTTAAACAGCATCAGTAGGAAAGCCTGAGTTAACCCCTGACCTTTGCCTCCCAGGAGACTAACAAGGGCCACAGGAAGGTGCTGGCGTCGGTGGACGTCAACATGAAGAAGTTTGCCAGCGCCACCCCTGCCCAGTACGACCTGACGCTGAAGCCCAAGCCCCTGTCTGTGAAGGTGGTGGAAGCCACACTCAAACTGACCTTGACCTGCGTCTTCCTCAAAGAGGGCAAAGCCACGTGAGTTGCCATTTATCTAATCAGTCATGCTTATCAAAGGCTTACCGTATTATGTCGAGTCCCTCGGCTACTAAAATGCTGACCGTATTATGTCGAGTCCCTCGGCTACTAAAATGCTTACCGTATTACGTCGAGTCCCTCGGCTACTAAAATGCTTACCGTATTATGTCGAGTCCCTCGGCTACTAAAATGCTTACCGTATTATGTCGAGTCCCTCGGCTACTAAAATGCTTACCGTATTATGTCGAGTCCCTCGGCTACTAAAATGCTGACCGTATTATGTGGAGTCCCTCGGCTACTAAAATGCTTACCGTATTACGTCGAGTCCCTCGGCTACTAAAATGCTTACCGTATTACGTCGAGTCCCTCGGCTACTAAAATGCTTACCGTATTATGTCGAGTCCCTCGGCTACTAAAATGCTTACCGTATTATGTCGAGTCCCTCGGCTACTAAAATGCTTACCGTATTATGTCGAGTCCCTCGGCTACTAAAATGCTTACCGTATTATGTCGAGTCCCTCGGCTACTAAAATGCTTACCGTATTATGTCGAGTCCCTCGGCTACTAAAATGCTTACCGTATTATGTCGAGTCCCTCGGCTACTAAAATGCTTACCATATTATTTTGAGTCCCTCGGCTACTAAAATGCTGACCGTATTATGTGGAGTCCCTCGGCTACTAAAATGCTTACCGTATTATGTCGAGTCCCTCGGCTACTAAAATGCTGACCGTATTATGTCGAGTCCCTCGGCTACTAAAATGCTTACCGTATTTTGTCGAGTCCCTCGGCTACTAAAATGCTTACCGTATTATGTCGAGTCCCTCGGCTACTAAAATGCTTACCGCATTATGTCGAGTCCCTCGGCTACTAAAATGCTGA
This sequence comes from Oncorhynchus nerka, assembly GCF_034236695.1. NCBI lineage: Eukaryota > Metazoa > Chordata > Actinopteri > Salmoniformes > Salmonidae > Oncorhynchus > Oncorhynchus nerka. Next base: position 57,817,299 of record NC_088403.1, read on the forward strand.
CCGTATTTTGTCGAGTCCCTCGGCTACTAAAATGCTGACCGTATTATGTCGAGTCCCTCGGCTACTAAAATGCTGACCGTATTATGTCGAGTCCCTCGGCTACTAAAATGCTGACCGTATTATGTCGAGTCCCTCGGCTACTAAAATGCTGACCGTATTTTGTCGAGTCCCTCGGCTACTAAAATGCTGACCGTATTATGTCGAGTCCCTCGGCTACTAAAATGCTGACCGTATTATGTCGAGTCCCTCGGCTACTAAAATGCTGACCGTATTATGTCGAGTCCCTCGGCTACTAAAATGCTGACCGTATTATGTCGAGTCCCTCGGCTACTAAAATGCTGACCGTATTATGTCGAGTAGACAGAGATTGAGATACTACCACATTATGTGAAGTAGAAAAAGCCTTGAGTCTCTCAACAAAGCTTACCGTTAAAAAAACAAAGCTTTGTGATGGCGCATAACCTTTTGAGTTTATTACTGACCTGTAATGTTATAGTCAGTTAATGGTGTTTAGTGATTAGTCATATACAGTCAATTAGACAGTATTACTGTTTCTGGACGAGTTATAATACAAGGCTTCTTCCTTTGTAATCCAACAGAGATGAGGACATGCAGAGTCTGGCCAGTCTGATGAGCCTGAAGCAGAGTGACATCGGCAACCTGGACGACTTCAACGATAGTGACGAGGAGGAGGGCGAGAGGAGGGTCAGCATCGGAGCCGGCATGGGCCCCGCCACTCCCGTCACAGGTATGGGTCTCGACACAAATGACAAGTCATCCGCTCTCCCATTCCAGGATCGAGTCAAGACGGAGAAGAATGTGTATGAGACCGAGACACTCAAAATGCTCTGGTCTTGACACTGATAAACACAGTAGCTTTGTACAGTACTAACCCTGCATGCACACCGGAAAACAAAAGCCCACTTATCCACTCCATCTCACAGGTAAACAAAACTGCCACAGGAGATGCTTACTTTGCATATGTTTGCCAGCCTTCTGAGGTGTGACAGATTTGAAGTGTTTAATGTTTGAAAACATTGTTCAATACACCTGCATGGCATATTGATCCACTCTCCAGCCTCACACGTAATGTCTCAACTACGGTTGCCCAGTAGGAACTCACAATTGCCCTCCTATACATTTTCCCTTTCGAATGTATGAATGCCAAACAAATCTCTTTCCACGCCAAGCTTCCCTTTCCGTAATAAATCAATATCCTTTCCTTTCTTTTCTTTTCTTTAATATTTTCTCCTTCCTTCCTTCCCTTCCCTTCCCTTCCCTTCCCTTCCCTTCCCTTCCCTTCCCTTCCCTTCCTTCCCTTCCCTTCCCTTCCCTTCCCTTCCCTTCAACTCTGAAAGCACCCGCGAGAAGAATATGTGATCAGGCATGGAGGCCTGTGATTGACCCAGAGCCCACAGGTAACTTCCTGTTTCTACCCCTGCTCCCGCCTCCTATGAATCCTGATTGGATCTTTTCCCTGTCTCTGGTCCTATCCCCTCTCCTCCGATATAACATCCCATCCCTCATTTGAAATGTTAATATTTATGTGTTATAAGCATTTATCTAAATATTGATCATCAAACTATTCACATCATTTGTATGGTTTGATTAATCATATTTATTAAACCCAATGGATATTAGCCAATGAGGTGTTAAATGAAGTTGTATACCTCATTACATTCTCATGTTAAATCATTAAATCAGATACACTCTGCAAGGCAGTACATGTACCTCAAACTTGTCTGTCCATAACACTTTTTCCAATCTTCCTCTGTCCAGTGTCTGTGCTCATTTGCCCATCTTAATCTATTATTTTTATTGGCCAGTCTGAGATATGGCTTTTTCTTTGTAACTCTGCCTAGAAGGCCAGCATCCCGGAATCGCCTCTTCATTGTTGACGTTGAGACTGGTGTTTTGCGCATACTATTTAATGAAGCTGCCAGGACTTGTGAGGCATCTGTTTTTCAAACTAGACACTCTAATGTAATTGTCCTCTTGCTCAGTTGTGCACCGGGGCCTCCCACTCCTCTTTCTATTCTGGTTAGAGCCAGTTTATGCTGTTCTGTGAAGGGAGTAGTACACAGCGTTGTATAAGATTTTCAGTTTCTTGGCAATTTCTCGCATGGAATAGCCTTCATTTCTCAGAACAAGAATAGACTGACGAGTTTAAGAAGAAAGTTCTTTGTTACTGGCAATTTTGAGCATGTAATCAAACCCACAAATACTGATGCTCCAGATACTCAACTAGTCTAAAGAAGGCCAGTTGATTTGCTTCTTTAATCAGAACAACAGTTTTCAGCTGTGTTAACATAATGGCCAAATGGTTTTCTAATGATCAATTAGCCTTTTAAAATGATAAACTTGGATTAGCTAACACAACTGGAACACAGGAGTGATGGTTGCTGATAATGGGCCTCTGTACGCCTATGTAGATATTCCATTAAAAATCAGCAGTTTCCAGCTACAATAGTCATTTCCAACATTAACAATGTCTACACCGTATTTCTTATCAATTTGATGTTATTTTAACAGACTAAAACATGCTTTTCTTTCAAAAACAAGGACATTTCTAAGTGACCCCAAACTTTTGAACGGTAGTGTAAGTAAACAGATTAGAAGTCGTTTCAATAACTGTTTGAAGTGATGGAGTCTGTTACGTGTTAATCTTTATAGTTACACAATATGGATTCCTAAAGTATCATACACCCATAAGAGCTCACCTTTTCCTTTTAAATTCCTATCAAGTATCAAATGTACTATAATTAAACTGTGGAACTGAATACTGGGGCCTGACCAGAAATTCTGGTCCCTGGTTTGTTGGGATGGGACTAGGATGTAGTCATTTATAATGAAGAGTTACAGTGAGAGAAAATATTTATTTGAGCAACTGTACCGTTTGAATGTCTGGGATGAGTATCTGAGTACTATTCTTATCCATTTCCTATCTACTTTCATTCTTCCCCTCTTTCCTTTTCTCACTTCCCCTTCCCTGCTGTTCTCATTTTCCCTCTTCTCTTTTCTCTGGAACCCTCTTCCTCAACTGCATTTCACCTCTTTTAATGTCTTTGATACCTGTATATCTCTACAACACTTTGTCTCTACTTTCTCTTCTGTTCTCTCCTGCATCTGTCCTCCTTCCTATCTGCTGCTCCACCTCTTCTCCCACCCCATCACCTCTTCTCCCACCCCATCACCTCCACCCCCCGCCCTCTTTCTGCCCATCACCTCCCTCCCGCCCCGCCCTCATCTCTGACCCCACCTCCCTCTTTCTGCCAATCACCTCCCCTTCTGCCCCGCCCTCATCTCTGACCCCGCCTCCCTCTTTCTGCCCATCACCTCCCCTTCCGCCCCGCCCTCATCTCTGACCCCACCTCCCTCTTTCTGCCAATCACCTCCCCTTCTGCCCCGCCCTCATCTCTGACCCCGCCTCCCTCTTTCTGCCCATCATCTCTCCTCTTACCCCACCCTCATTTCTGACCCCACCCCGCCCTCATCTCTTTCACCCAGCTGCCAGTGAGATAGATTGGAGTAGCTCATTTGGCACTGTCTCTACCATCTCACTCCTGTCACGCCCCCCTCTGCCCGTACCCCTCGACCCCTCTGCCCCGCCTCCCGCTCCTGCCTCCCGCTCCCGACTCAACACCGACCCCGAGGGCACCACTCACCCGGCACGACCCTCCCCCTATGCCTACCAAGTGCCAGCCTTTGTCTGCTCCTACCCACATGCACTGGCAGAAATCTTCCAGCCCGCCGCTGGCTCAGGTACTGGCAAACAGACTGACTGACTCACTGTCTTATCACTGTGATTTTGAATCACAGACCACACCTATTGTAATAAGTAAATAGTCAAGGAGTGAATACCCGCATGTTTGATTCTGTGCATAGTGTTAACTAGTACATCAGGTAGAATATTTGTTTGACATTTGATAAATGATTAAAGGTTGATTGCTTTAAAGAGACGAGAGAGTTCTGAGAAATTGAGAGCGGCATTTGTTGTTTGGGAATTCTGACTCATGGGAAGACATTAAAGGGGCCTCAGACTTGTTATATAATGTAACTGTCTATGGTCTGAGGCACCCCCTGCTGTTGAAAACAGTTTAGCCACAGCAAGATTGAGAAAAACACGTAGACAGATTCCTGGACGAATGAACTGAATGTGCTGAATTACCTTGAGACATACACAGGTCTAGAATAATTATTTTCTCCACGGACCGAAATGCTAGCCATTGAAAGTTTATTGCCGAGGTTGCCAGGGGCGACTGCCTCATTTCCATAGCAACTGTCCTAACTCGCAGTGAATTTGTTCATCAAAGCGGTGACATATTTTATGGTTTCTGGCGTTGGTCCATTTACTTCCTGTCATGACTGTTGCTAGGGAAGTGAGGTCGCAGTTAATAAGGCTGTTCAGGGAGATGTTTGGACACACTAAAGGAATGCTTCTTTGCTGGATTTCTATGTGGAGTAGTTTAGTTGTTGAGTGCTTTACTTTATTTAGGCTAGTTTTAAGAGAAAGCATGTTCTTTTTTTCAGAACATTTAGCCAAGCTTAATGACAATGTATTTTCTGTATTTTCTCCGTAATGGTCGGAGTATTAGTAAATCCATGACGTTATCCACAGATGTTGGCATATTTCCCAGCATGCTCTGTTGCAGGTTTGTTTCAATATCTTTGTTTTCGCATGTGCATTGATTGTTTTTTATCTTGAGCTCCACAAGGATAAGAAACGCACATTTTTCTAAACTAATCAAATCTCTAAGTGGTTGGATTCATAGCAACCGTTAGTTGTTGTAGTATATATTCTAACCTACTATCCGGCATTTTAAATGCAAGTTGTGAGTGATGGAAAAGTGATTGGATATCACATTGCAAACCACCCTCATAACACAAAGGAAGTCAACTGAAACAGAAATGTACTTTGCTATAATTGATTTTTTATGAAAAACAACACAGAAAACAGTAACATGGCAATTGGAGTTAAATTTAAGAAACATGGCTCCGGGTCTGGACCCTGACAGTCTTTCTGGAGGGCCACATGGCTCCGGGTCTGGACCCTGACAGTCTTTCTGGAGGGCCACATGGCTCCGGGTCTGGACCCTGACAGTCTTTTTGAGGGCCACATGGCTCCGGGTCTGGACCCTGACAGTCTTTCTGAGGGCCACATGGCTCCGGGTCTGGACCCTGACAGTCTTTCTCAGGGCCACATGGCTCCGGGTCTCTCCACCGTCTCTCCATCAAGACCCCTCTCAGCCTCCATCACTAGTCATTCCTCCACCTCTCCTCTCTCCTCTTCCCCCTCTTACCCATCCGTTCTTCCACATCCCTCTTTCTCTGATATTCCACAGACAGGTACTGCATGGGGGAAAAATGATGGGGTAGTTTCAAGGAATTTGTCCGTAGTTGTAATTTTCTTTATTCCAATCTCATCGCTCTTTCTTTCTCTTTATTCCAATTTTATCTCTCTCTCTCTTTATTCCAATCTTATCTCTCTTTCTCTTTATTCCAATCTTATCTCCCTTTCTCTCTCTCTCTTTATTCCAATCTTATCTCTCTTTATTCCAATCTTATCTCTCTTTCTCTCTCTTTATTCCAATTGTATCTCTTTCTCTCTCTTTATTCCAATCTTATCTCCCTTTCTCTCTCTCTCTTTATTCCAATCTTATCTCTTTCTCTCTCTCTCTTTATTCCAATCTTATCTCTTTCTCTCTTTATTCCAATCTTATCTCTTTCTCTCTCTCTCTCTTTATTCCAATCTTATCTCTCTCTCTCTCTTTATTCCAATCTTATCTCTCTTTCTCTCTCTTTATTCCAATTGTATCTCTTTCTCTCTCTTTATTCCAATCTTATCTCTTTCTCTTCCTCTCTCTTTATTCCAATCTTAATTCATTTTCTTCTCTAACCACCCATTTACAATCCCTCTATGTCTCCCTCTATTTCTCCCTCACCCCCTCTATTTCTCCCTCACATGTCTCTTTTTCCCCCTCACATCCCTCTATTTCTTCTTCACCCCCTCTATTTCTCCCTCACATCCCTCTATTTCTCCCTCACATCCCTCTATTTCTCCCTCACATCCCTTTTCTCAAACTTGTGCCTTATTTTAATCCCTTGTTACCTTTCCCTCCCCATTCTTCCCCTTCTCATCCCTCCCCCATTCTTCCCCTTCTCATCCCTCCCTCCATTCTACCCCTGCTCATCCCTCCCTCACAGTTCCTTGGCAGAGTGAATGGAGGCCGCCCAAAATCCAGGCCCCTCTGGCCCAGCCAGGCCAAATTTCTGCACCCCTCTCCCCCTGAGCCAGTAGAGCTGGTGCCCCTGGAGCAGACAAAGCAGAGCATGGCAAAATGTAATCCTGCTTTGTGTCCCTCCGTGTCCTTCTCCCTTGATGTGTCCCCTTCTCCCATGTTGCAGTCTCCTCTCCCTTCACCACCCTCTCCCCTTCCTTCACTTCCTTCTCCCCTCACCTCCCTCTCCTCTCACTTCCCTATCCCCTCCTCCCTTCACCACCCTCTCCCCTTCCTTCACTTCTTTCTCCCCTCACCTCCCTCTCCTCTCACTTCCCTCTCCTCACTCTCCCTTCACCACCCTCTCCCCTTCCTTCACTTCCTTCTCCCCTCACCTCCCACTCTCCTCACCTCCCTCTCCACTCTCTCTCCTCACCTCCTTCTCACTTCCCTCTGTCCTCATCTCCCTCTCCATTTTCTCTCTCCTCACCTCCTTCTCACCTCCCTCTCTCCTCACCTCCCTCTCCACTCTCTCTCCTCACCTCCTTCTCACCTCCCGCTCTCCTCCCTCTCCACTCTCTCTCCTCACCTCCTTCTCACCTCCCTCTCTCCTCACCTCCCTCTCCACTCTCTCTCCTCACCTCCTTCTCACCTCCCGCCTCCTCCCTCTCCACTCTCTCTCCTCACCTCCTTCTCACCTCCCTCTCTCCTCACCTCCCTCTCCACTCTCTCTCCTTCTCACCTCCCTCTCTCCTCACCTCCCTCTCCACTCTCTCTCTCCTCACCTCCTTCTCACCTCCCTCTCTCCTCACCTCCTTCTCACCTCCCTCTCTCCTCACCTCCCTCTCCACTCTCTCTCCTCACCTCCTTCTCACCTCCCTCTCTCCTCACCTCCCTCTCCACTCTCTCTCCTCACCTCCTTCTCACCTCCCTCTCTCCTCACCTCCCTCTCCACTCTCTCTCCTCACCTCCTCACCTCCCTCTCTCCTCACCTCCCTCTCCTCACCTCCCTCTCTCCTCACCTCCCCTCACCTGTTGCCCCATGTTGTGACTCCGCTCCTGGTCCCTCTCCTGATGCTATTGGTGCTTTTCCGTGTGCTGCAGATCCTGCCACTGTCCCCCAGTCAGGTATAGATCTCAAAGATAGACTCAGCACCCAGCATTGACATTGGACAAATACTTGTCTAACCAGTCTACAAAATTATACTATGATCGCAACTGGTTGATACGTTTATTTCCTCTACTCCCTCTTTTCTCCCTTGTCCTTTCCTTTCCTTCCGTGTCCTACTATTTTTTCTCTGCCCTCCTCCGGCACTCCCCCTCACCCTCTCCTCTCACCCCCTATCCTGCTCCTCCTCCTGGGCTCTCTCCTGGCCAGCCCACTCAGACTCAAGTCCCCAATTTCCCCCTCTCAGTACCAGTCACTACTCCCCTGTACAACCTGAGGCAACAGACAGAGAAGGCAATCACTGACAAAGTCCTTCCGTTTAGTAATGGGGGAAATACATGGCAGAATGTTATGATGAAAACATGTATTCCCTTCTCAGTCTTCACATGAGAACACCTGGCACCTGGCTAGTTGTTTTGGTTGTAACAGTCTCTTGCCAATTCTAGTTGAATGTAAGAATTGTATGTTAGCATTATATGTTTCCTTCATTCATTGGTCACTTCACAGGTGTCAAGCCGGTTGCCAAGCCAACTCTCTCGTTCAGATAATCGTGTGTAACCAGGTTCCTGTCTGTCCCTTTCTAGAGTTTCAGAGGCAGTTGAGCACTCTGACAGAGGAGGAATACAGCACTGCCACAACTCCCAGTGAGTAAGACCTAATGCAAACACAATGCCTTTTAGGAACATCCCCAAATCTATACAACAGGGCCAAATCCTAACTTGAGATCCGTGTGCTTAACTTTGCTCAAAACTTCAAATTTATAGGGCACAGTGTTAAAAAGGCTATGATATACTAGCAATTTTTTGTGGCAATATTGCTAAGCAATGTTGCTTGGCAACGGATAGGGGTATGAGACACTGGAGCAATGGTGAGCAATGAGCAACATGGACATGAATAATATATTTCATATGAAACGTAGATCAACTTAAAACTTAATTTCCCCATTTATTTACTCATCTTTTATACCAATACCAATATTTCTTGTTATCAAACTATAGTTTTGGCAAGTCGGTTATGACATCTACTTTGTCCATGACTCAAGTAATTTGACCAACAATTGTTTACAGACAGATTATTTCACTTATAATTCACTGTATCACAATTCCAGTGGGTCAGAAGTTTATATACATTAAGTTGACTGTGCCTTTAAACAGCTTGGAAAATTCCAGAAAATTATTTCATGGCTTTAGAAGCTTCTGATAGGCTAATTGACATAATTTGAGTCAATTGGAGGTGTACCTGTGGATGTATTTCAAGTCCTACCTTCAATCTCAGTGCCTCTTTGTTTGACATCATGGGAAAATCAAAAGAAATCAGCCAAGACCTCAGAAAAAAAAATTGTAGACCACCACAAGTCTTTCATCCTTGGGAGCAATTTCCAAATGCCTTAAGGTACCACGTTCATCTGTACGAACAATAGTACGCATGTATAAAATCCATGGGACCACGCAGCCGTCATACCGCTCAGGATGGAGAAGCATTCTGTCTCCTAGAGATGAACATACTTTGGTGCCGAAAAGTGCAAATCAATCCCAGAACAACACCAAAGGACCTTGTAAAGATGCTGGAGGAAACAGGTACAAAAGTATCAAAAACCCTATATCGACATAACCTGATAGGCCGCTCAGCTCCAAAACCGCTATAAAAAAGCCAGACTACGGTTTGCAACTACACATGGGGACAAATATCGTACTTTTTGGAGAAATGTCCTCTGGACAGAAATAGAACTGTTTGGCCATAATGACCATCGTTATGTTTGGAGGAAAAAGGGGGAGGCTTGCAAGCCGAAAAAACACTATCCCACCCGTGAAGCATGGGGGTGCAGCATCATGTTGTGTGCGTGCTTTGCTGCAAGAGGGACTGGTGCACTTCACAAATAGATGGCATCATGAGGTAGGAAAATTATGTGGATATATTGAAGCAACATCTCAAGACATCAGTCAGGAATCCTAAGCTTGGTCGCAAATGGCTCTTCCAAATGGACAATGACCCCAAGCATACTTCCAAAGTTGTGGCAAAATGACTTTAGGACAATGAAGTCAAGGTATTGGAGTGGCCATCACAAAGCCCTGACCTCAACCCTATAGAAAATTTATGGGCAGAACTGAAAAAATGTGTGCGAGCAAGGAGGCCTACACCCCTGACTCAGTTACACCAGCTTTGTCAGGAGGAATGGGCCAAAATTCACCCAACTTGTGGGAAGCTTGTGGAAGGCTTCCCGAAGCATTTGATCCAAGTTAAACAATTTAAAGGCAATGCTACCAAATACTAATTGAGTGAATGTTAACTTCTGACCCACTGGGAATGTGATGAAAGAAATAAAAGCTGAAGTATATCATTCTCTCTTACTATTATTCTGACATTTCACATTCTTAAGATGAAGTGATGATCCTAACTGACCTAAGACAGGGAATTTTTACTTGGATTAAATGTAAGGAATTGTGGAAAAACTGAGTTTAAATGTACTTGGCTAAGGTGTATGTAAACTTCCGACTTCAACTGTAGCTGGTGTATCATCAGGGTTGACTTCAGCTTCATGATGTCCTCCACTGTTATCCCCTCTAGACCACACTGCTGGAATGATCAGTATTGCCAGTCAGAGGCCAGACCCATCAACATCCACACTTGACCCATTGGCTAAGCCCTTTGGGACAACAGTCCATGAGAGAAGGCAGGAGGCCTTCTCAATGTTTGGAGTGGAGGCTGTCCAGGCAATGGCACGGTGAGTCAATTCAAAGGTTGTACAGATATAGACTGTTTGATTGTTTAGCAACAATACCGACCTGTGGTTGTCTAGCAACAAAACCGACCTGTGGTTGTCTAGCAACAAAACCGACCTGTGGTTGTCTAGCAACAATACTGACCGGTGGTTGTTTAGCAACAAAACCGACCTGTGGTTGTCTAGCAACAAAACCGACCTGTGGTTGTCTAGCAACAATACCGACCTGTGGTTGTTTAGCAACAAAACCGACCTGTGGTTGTCTAGCAACAAAACCGACCTGTGGTTGTCTAGCAACAAAACCGACCTGTGGTTGTCTAGCAACAAAACCGACCTGTGGTTGTCTAGCAACAAAACCGACCTGTGGTTGTCTAGCAACAAATCCGACCTGTGCGCAACTATGGGGCAAAACAGACGGGGTTGGCTTGGAATGTTGACAATGTGTAAACTATATTTCATCCCCGATGTTTATTGAAAACATAAATACATTTGCACAATGAGCACGTGTTGTCTCTCAAATACATAATTATAGTTATTGGTTAGCTAGCTAGCGAATTTTAGCAATGAAATTAAATTAATCAAAACAAGACATGGTATCAAGAACAAGATGAAACTAGCTGAAACGAGCCTCTGACGATTCCCCACATGGCAGCTTTGTGTCATTGTTGCTAGCTGTCTGGCCATCCAGAATCACAACAACTCACAAACATCTGCCCCATTGAAGCGTGCTGTCACAGATCCCTCTGGAACTGTGTCATTACGCACACCTGGTCCCCATTTCCCCGATTGTAATTGTGTAAATGTGCCCTTTGGTTTCCATTGGGCTGTTGATTATTGTTCCTATGTCCGTTGGTCGTGTGAGTACCTGTGCTGTGTTGTTTTGGCGTTCGGGCCACATGTATTGCGCAGATGATTACGGGTCTCACCCCGGTGTATTTATTTGAGGTACTCCTCGCACTTTTGTATAGCTTTCTACCCTGTGTTTTGTATACGTGTTTGTTTGGTCTTCGACCCCCGTGCCTTTACACGGCACGCTGTAATTTGGGTAAATAAAAAACCTGATTACGTATTCCTGCGCCTGTCTCCCGATCCCTTTATACCGACGTGCACATTGTTTTGGTGATGCTGTCAGCAATTAGTGGCGGTGATCATTATTTCTGCTTGGAATGACTGGATTGGTTTTAACCTTTGCATGATGGAAGTTTGTAAGAAAACGACGGAAGATGACACTTTGAAAGAAAGAAAAAGTGTGTTTATTTATCCTTAATTTGTGAATTTCACCTTCCTACTAACTTGAAGTAGGCCTAAAACATTTGTGGTAGAGCATATCATGGAATATCAGGGGCATTATAGACGTGTCTTATTAGTTTATAATGGTGACATAGATATACTGTCATGGATAACTGTATGAAGGAGTTTTTCCTAAATTGTTGGAAGAATGGCAGGTTTCATAAAAGTTGTAATTATAACCACTTGTTCGCTGTGGCACAAGATAGAACATATTCTTTCACACTCAGGATGCATGGTCACTGTAACAACGTATTCGTCTAACCGAAAGGTCGCTGGATCGAATACCCGACAAGGTCAAAATCTGTCATTCTGCCCCTGAACAAGGCAGTTAACCCACTGTCCCCCGGTAGGCCGTCATTGTAAATAAGAATTTGTTCTTAACTGACTTGCCTTGTGATTCATTGAAAACTACTGGAAACCAAAATGATTGTATAAGTTTCCGGTTGGCAGATCGATAGTGTGTCAAGTTTCCTCAAGCTGCAATACTGTTGCAATACATATCAGATCACTGCTCATCTTGACCCAGGGATAGTCTTACACGATTGGCTTCTTTTTACTGAACGCTTGCTGGTTGGCTACTCTGTGTGCAGTCTAGTAGTACGCTACCTCAGGTACCATGCCAAAGAATTCATGTAAGATCCTTAGCAAAGCTCTTCTTACAGTAGCATCCCATAGAAGGGTCTCTGACCGTGCTTGAGATGGGCAACCTTGCCTGTTTTTTTGTCTGCATTGTTGCCATGGAGATACAAGCTCTCCCACCCTTGAGCTCTGAACTCTGACCTTGATTTGTTTGTCCCTCAGACCTGATAGCATGACCCCTCTCTTACCCTTTAGCCCCAGAGGCACCCTCTGTTCCGGGACTCCAATATTTTGAGGTGCCATAACTGTAAAAAGCAAAGAGTTAGGGAGAGGGGAGGTCAACCAGGAAACTCCCAGTTCCAACACCCCCAACAACCTCTTCCTTCTGCACCCATGCAAGGGCCTGGCTTACCTGAGCCCACAGCCATGAAGTCACATGACAGAACAATGAGTCACTTGATCAAGATGTCCATGTAGATAGGGACACAATTATGCCCAAACCAGAGCCTGAACAGATTGTGGCGGTAGCCATTGGGCATCAGAGCGTGCTGCCAAAAGGGTCTGACACTTGGTCCCTAAGAAAGACACTCCTAAAGATTCTCCCAAAAGAACAAGAGGGTACAAGATGTTCAAGAGGTTTCAAAATAACAAGTGGTACCCATGGACTGGGGGTGTGGCATGGTGCACAATCACTACACACCCATGTTCCTCAATGTGTCACTCTCATTAAACTAGTTCTAAAAGATGTAAGCATGTCCTGAAGACATGTAATACTAATGTAGGTTTGCATTTCAATAAATATTAAGGGCTTTTCCCACTAGCTATTTAAATACAATCGCATGTTTTGGGAACTACATTGGCTGCCTTGCTGCCATCTTGTCCAAGAGTGTGCAGTTTTCCTAGTTTCCCAGCCGTATTGATTAAGAACAGATTTAAGGCTTGACCCGAAGATGGCCCATTAATAAAAGCCCATTATGGGAGAAGCCACTGAAAGGAACCCCAATAATCACCACTGCTCCTGAAAGATCGGATGAGGACCAGAAAGTAATGGAACATATGGCTGCCCTGTTGCTAAGTTATCCAAGGGTAGCCAGTGTTCCTGGGTTCCCCTCGGCACCACCACCCAAAACAGAAAGACCAGCACAACAACCCAAAACAGAAAGACCAGCACAACAACCCAAAACAGAAAGACCAGCACAACAACCCAAAACAGAAAGGCTTGAAAAACAAATGGAACCAAGTACGGGGAATCTAGCGCCAACTTGCACAAGGGTATCCAGTGTACCCGGTTTGGCCTCCAGGAAACCAAAGAAGACTGAAGGGGCTGAGACTGTAAGCTGGGCTGTAGATATGAAGCTGCTATGGGAGAGATCACATGATGAGAAGACAGTTATAGGGCTTTCTCCATCAGTTGCTTTAGACAAGGTGTATTCGAGATGTTGAAACGTATGGTAGAACTTGTCACATCTTGTCTAAGTGAGAGTACTTTTCCTGGTTTTCCATCTGTTCCAAGGCCCAAAGCCCAGGTTGTGCCAAGCATACATACATAATGCCAACTTGCCCAAGGGTATCTAGAGTTCCTGGATTGCCAACCACAGACCAAACGAAGGCAATAGACAGTAGATATTAAGTCTCTGTTTAAGAGGTCACCTACAGATGTAGAATTATTGATGGTCCGTTTAGAGGATGTTGACACAGTCTATCATGATAGTGAAAAGAACAAGGAAATAGTGTCTCTTGCACCGCCCTGCCCAAGAGCAGACAGTATTCCTGGCTTTCCCTCTGCACTAGGGCAAGCGCCAACCAGATGACCCAATGTTTGGATAATAAGCCTTTCTGAATCTAAGCCGAGTATGGTTAACCTTCTGCTTACATGCCCTTTAATGGCTAGAGTTTCTGGTTTACCCTCTTAAACAGCCAATTAGGTCACATAATGTTGACTGGCATGTCACTTTTGGAGAGGCCATTGAAGAAAATAACAGTTTGTGGTACAGGCAATGCCACACGAGAACAAAGAACTTACAAATAACATGGTACAGTAGATATGTTACCATCTTGCCCAAAGAAAGACAGGATTCCTGGCTTCCCTTCTGCACCACAAGCAAAAGCTCTTATAGCAGCAAAAGGGTGGACCAACTCCTTATTAATGCCCATGAAGTGTGGGCTGTAGATCAAATACCATTCTGGAAAAAAAGACAGAAAGAGATTCCAGCATTTGGAGTCAGTAGATCCGGCGATGCAAAGGGTATGGCAGCTATATGTGCTTGGTTTCCCTTCAGCACAGCATCCAATTATAGAACCACAAGAGCTAAACATGGTCAGTCCACAAGAGTCAAACATGTTCAGGGACCATGCCTCAGGACTACCTGGCCTGATGACTCCTTGCTGTCCCCAGTCCACCTGGTCGTGCTGCTGCTCCAGTTTCAACTGTTCTGCCTGCGGCTATGGAATCCTGACCTGTTCACCGGACGTGCTACCTTGTCCCAGACCTGCTGTTTTCGACTCTCTCTCTCTCTACCGCACCTGCTGTCTCTAACTCTGAATGCTTGGCTATAAAAAGCCAACTGACATTTACCCCTGAGGTGCTGACCTGTTGCACCCTCTACAACCACTGTAATTATTATTATTTGACCCTGCTGGTCATCTATGAACATTTGAACATCTTGGCCATGTTCTGTTATAATCTCCACCCGGCACAGCCAGAAGAGGACTGGTCACCCCTCAGAGCCTGGTTCCTCTCTAGGTCTCTTCATAGGTTCCTGCCATTCTAGAGAGTTTTTCCTAGCCACCGTGCTTCTACATCTGCATTGCTTGCTGTTTGGGGTTTTAGACTGGGTTTCTGTATAGCACTTTGTGACATCAACTGATGTTAAAAGGGCTTTATATATACATTTGATTGATTGATTAATTGATTCAGTCTTTTGCCAATTTGCCCAATGGTTACACATGTCTAAAGGATCCCATCTACAAAAACGCTAAGTCAAGAGGATCCTCTGATTCAACAGTGGCCTGTGGAGGAGAGGCCATTTTGGGAAAATACATTGAAAGAGGAAACCGTGAAGTCTGGCTCCAGCGCATGATGAATTAAAGAAGGGAATGGTGGCTGTTGCCATCTTTCCCAAGTGAGGCCATTTCCCCTGGTTTTCCATCGACACATTCTCAAACGCCTCTCAACAGTGGTTCTTCTCTCCATCTGTGTGGGCAGAGGAGATCTATGACTGCAAGAAGGAGAGCCATACAGAGCCTAGCTACAAACCTCAACTAACCAAAGTAGTGCTGAATGAGAACAAACAAGAATCTGAACATGGCTCAGTGTTGGAGGGGCTCAAAGAGGGGGGCATTGAGACCAGATATGAGGCATAGGAAGTGGGCATTCTAGAAAAAGGGTGAGTTGAGTGGGAGTAGGAGAGCAAACAATTCCAAATCTGCATTATGACGTTTTTCTAAAACTTTAAAGTACATTTCTATGCCTGTCAGTTGAATTGAAACCCTGTTTTCAGACATTTGCACCATTCTGATGTGGCTCGCCATTCCTGCAGACATGTCATTATTCTTGACTGTCAGAGATAGGTGGGTTGTGTTGATTTGCTGCAGGAGTGCAGCTGTTCTTGTTTGGCCGCTTTTGAACCATCTCATCCACATCTGACTGACATTACTGTGCTTTTTGCACTATTGCGAGGCGCATGCCCTGTGCTCTTTTCCCTCATTTATTTAGTATCTCTCTTCGTGTCGCTCTCTTTCAGCCCTTCATGTCAGTCTCCCATCCAAGTGGGACAGACATTGCGGTATGGGATGGGAGCAACTGTTGACAATGAGCCAAAAGAGCCAGACCACAGCCAGACCACTTGTGAGGTTGTGGCCCTGGCAAAGTGTCAAGTTATAGAGGACTTGGAGATGATATGTAAGGAAGAAATGGAAGAGGAAGTCATAGAGTCAGGCTCCGGAATAGAGCATTCTGGGAAGGAAGAGGTTACTGTGGCTAGGCAGGTGGAAGTGTATGAGATGCGGTAAGTGTATAAGGGCCACAGCGCTCAAACTCACTACCTGCCATAATGGTGCTGGTTTAGTAGTGTTGATCTGCATGGTGCTGGTTTAGGAGTGTTGATCTGCATGGTGCTGGTTTAGTAGTGTTGATCTGCATGGTGCTGGTTTAGTAGTGTTGATCTGCATGGTGCTGGTTTAGGAGTGTTGATCTGCATGGTGCTGGTTTAGTAGTGTTGATCTGCATGGTGCTGGTTTAGGAGTGTTGATCTGCATGGTGCTGGTTTAGTAGTGTTGATCTGCATGGTGCTGGTTTAGGAGTGTTGATCTGCATGGTGCTGGTTTAGGAGTGTTGATCTACATGGTGCTGGTTTAGGAGTGTTGATCTGCATGGTGCTGGTTTAGTAGTGTTGATCTGCATGGTGCTGGTTTAGGAGTGGTGATCTGCATGGTGCTGGTTTAGTAGTGTTGATCTGCATGGTGCTGGTTTAGTAGTGTTGATCTGCATGGTGCTGGTTTAGGAGTGTTGATCTGCATGGTGTTGCATTTCTATTGCCGTTTTTGCGGTTGGGATTTAAAACAACTTAAACAGAGCATTTAGCCCCCTGCAGCAATGGAATAAAATCACATTGTAGGATTTGTGCTTCTAGACTTATTCATTATATTTTGCATTCTCCATTTGAATTTGGATGAATATATAACATTTTGCGAGCAACGGCTTTGAAAAAGGATTTACATTTGATTGTGTTGTATGGTATTTATGCACCTTGGCTGGCTCTTAAACGGTTGCGTTATTAACTGTCATTTTCATGAATAGTCAGATAATATTTTTGAGTGTGAGTTTTGGTTTGTGTGTGATAGTTCTAGAACTTTCCATTTGATTGCTTTGTTCTTACTGGAAGACTGCTTTCTTGGTTTTCATAATCACCTCTGACCTCCCCTCTCCTCAGACCAGAAAACATGGTTTCTCTGCCGCCATCATGCCTAAGAGTTGCCAGTGCACCAGGGTTTCTATCCACTCAAGCATCCTGTTCAGAGGCCCAGTTAGAATACTGTCCAGTGGACAATAGCATATTATGGGAGACGCCAAGAAAGGATGGGTCAGAGCTCTCTATCGAAAGATCACAAGAGAAGAGAGACCTGGTGAGAGGAATGGCAGATATGGTCGCATCTTGTCCAAGCACTGTCAGCATTCCGGGATTTCTGTCTCCACATCTGTCCAAGGAAGTCAAGTTAGAGAGGGAACCTAGCATGGCAGATCTAATGCCATCCTGCCCAAGACTGGCTGGCACACTTGGATTCCCTTCTCTTGAAAGTAAAGTAAAGGAGTGTACAATCAACATTGAGGCCATTTGGGAGAAGCCCCCGAAGGGGAAAAAAAGGATGGCCTTTATGTCCACTCCACATTTGGACAGATTAAACGAAGACAAAAAGCTAATGAAACACATAGTGGCTCTGGTACCATCATGCCCTACTACAACAAGTATTCCTGGCTTCCCCTCTGCACCACATCCCAAAGCTGAGGTATATCCAAGTATGTTGAGTCATGTGCCAGCGTGCCCTAAAGTGTCCAGTCCCCCAGGTTTTGCATCCACTGGGGGGGCTACAACATTAGAGTGGCTTGTTAACCCAAAGTCTATGTTTGAGCACTTGCAGAAAAATAAGGAGAATAAAGAAGAAAACGTTTTTCCAAAATACAGATCGAAAGAACACAATGAGAAAGTTAAAGCAATGGTTGCTATGGTGTCATGTGGCTCAGATGTATCCACGATCCCTGGCTTCCCCTCTGCTCCACATCCAAAAACTGAGGTGGGGCCAAGTAGTGTGCATCTTGTTCCCTCCTGCACTAAAGTTTCTAGTCTCCTTGGTTTTCCATCCATTGAGAAGGATAGGTGGGCAGGGTGGGTTGTTGACCAGAAGCCATTGTTGAAGAGACCACTAAAGGAAAGGAAAGTCATTATTGACAGCTCAAAAGCAGACCAAGAGGAAATGAAAACCAATGTTCCTTTGAGGCTATCATGTCCACACTCTGCAAGGATCCCTGGCTTCCCATCTGTACCACAACCCAATATGATGATGATTTTGCCTGCTTGCTCTAAAGCTTCCAGTGAGGAGGCTACAACATTAAAGTGGCTTGTTGACCCCAAGCCTGTGTTTGAGCACTTGCTGAAGAAGAAGAAGAAGGAGGAAGATGTTTTTCCAAAAGACAAATCAAAAGAAGACATTGACAAAATGAAACCAGTAGTTGCTTTGGTGCCATGTTGCCCAGAAGCAGCCATCATTCCTGGCTTCCCCTCTTGCTTCCCCTCTGGCTTCCCCTCTGTACCACAACCCAACGATGTCTACTTGGGGCAAACTGTAGTCAACCTTCTTCCATCTTGCCCAAAAGTCTCCAGTATTGCAGGTTTCCCATCTCATCAGCAAACTGACAGAAAATATTGGCACACAGATCCACCCAGAGATCATCAGCCATTATGGGAGAAGCAACTGAAAAAGAAGCAGAAGTTATTGATGGAAATATCAGAAAAAGACAAACAAGAAATGAAAGGAATGGTGGCTCTGGTACCATCATGTCCTACTGCAGCAAGTATTCCTGGCTTCCCCTCTACACCACATCCCAAAGCTGAGGTAGAGCTAAGTATGTTGAGTCTTGTGCTCGCTTGCCCCAAAATGTCCAGTCTCCCTGGTTTTGCATCCACTGATGGGGCTACAGCATTAGAGTGGCTTGTTGACCCAAAATCTATGTTTGAGCACTTGCAGAAGAAGAAGGAAGAGGAAGAAAACATTCTCCCAAAAGTCATCGGCAAAACGAAAGCAATGGTTGCTTTGGTGCCATGTTGCCCAGAAGAAGGCAGGATTCCTGGCTTCCGCTCTGCACCACAACCTAAGAGGGAGCTTAATAGTGTGGATCTCACGCGATCTTGCCCCAAAAGCTCCAGTCTCCCATCGACGGCCAACGTCCAGACAGGAGACTGGCACGTTGAACAGAAGCCTTTGTTTGAGAAGAAGCTGAAAGATAAGACCGTAATGATCAAAGATTGGTCACCAGAAGACAGAGAAAATAGGGTGTCACTGGCGCCATCTTGCCCATGTGAGAGTCTCACTTCTGGGTTCCCGTTCTTTACACAACTAAAAGCAATAGAAGAACAAACCGTGTTTTCCCTAGTGCGAGCTTGTCCAAGTGAATCTAGAGAACCAGGATTACCTTCTAGACAGCCATCTGAATTAGCTCGAACCCAAGGAGAAGAATCTGTGAGTTCTCTGCAGCCAATGTGGGGAAAAGCATTGAAGGATAATAGATCAGAGGATATGGTGCTTTCCAAGCCTGACCTAAGCAGTGCAGTTGGAGATGAAAACCTAAAAACGTTGCTTGCACTGGTACCATCTTGCCTCGAGGCAGCAAGCATTCCTGGTTTCCCGTCCGCCCCTCCTCACAGTCTAGAGTCTATAGAGGCAAATGGTAAGGCGTGTGTGGTTAGGCATGCAATATCTTTTTTTCCCCCAGTGTCTCGCATTGCAAGTGGAAAGCAACATACTTTGTATTTTGGTTTCTAAGAGACAAGTATGCAGACAGAGAAGAAAGAGGTTACTGGAGAACCAGCAGAGTGTGTTCTAGATAAGGGGTAAGTGTTTGAGCATATGGCTCTCTGCATGGATGGCAGTGGCAGTGAAACATTGGTTTTTGTTTGGTCTGCAACGGCCACTGTAAAGCCAGATATTTTAGCTTTGGCAAACCTCTTAAGACTACATGGCGTGATACTCTGCATCTGAGATGTGTTTTGGGTCTGTGAACCTGTTACATGGCGATAATATATTATAGGGTGATATTCCTTCTAAATTTGTGACAGATGAGTTGTTTTGGTGCATGCCAATGCATGTGTATTTCTGTGTGTAGCATGGATTCTGTAGGGATGTTCTTTTCAATGTTCACCTCTCATGTTAGTGTCCTCGACAGCCCACAAATAGAGAGAATCCCATCTGAGGAAATCCAGAAGTCCTCTGCAGTGTTAGAACCAGAGCTGGTCTTGGGATGGGAGGTGTTGGAGGATGAGGGGTCTGTGGCAGAGAAGCAGCAGGAGGCCTCTGGCCTAGTACAGACCATTTTTGGTGTCTTCTCCAGGGGGTAAGTGTGAGATTGTAGGCTCCTATGTAGCACGGCAAAGTGTGTGGTGTGTTCTGTAGATTCTTAGTCTAATTGTCACCAGTGTCACCCTCATGTTCACTAGTTTATTTATATTAATATTTGCATACAATGGCATTTTCTATTTTTGATCTTCGTCATTGATTTAACAAATCCTATTTTGGTCAAATCAAGTACTTTTAGCAACTCTCACATACAGTTAATAAAATAAATGTATTGAAGTTTGAATGATCTGTGTTTAATCTCTCAGATTTTTAAATGTGTTGAGACTTTTTTTAATATGGTTTCGAATGTTCCCAATGTTCACCATGCCTGTTTTAAAGCTCAGTCCCTCAATTACAGTAAGTAATCCCTCTCTCACAGTTATGAAACAGTAGCAGCCATGCTGGGTCCGTCTGGCTCCTCTCCAACAGAAGGTGCAGCCCCATCAGAGAGCTCCTCTGAACCTGCCCCAGATACATCTACCCTCGTCCAGGAAGCAGTGTCTGGAAAGGCACCGCACCTTGAGGGCGAAACCAAAAAAACGATTGAACTCCCAACAACCGCTGAGCCATGCTTGTTGAATATGGAAGACCAACAGTCAATGAGTGAGGCAATGAGACAAGACACTGAGGATGGGTTTGTTCAAGTCCAAGATCTAAGCAGTATGAGAAAATGGCCGTCATTGACGGAGGCTGACCTTACTGAGATCTCCAGAGGAAAATTTGTGGTAACTGGAGAAGAAGAGATTTACCTTGACTTGTGGGCGCAAATAGGGGAGAAATCGACGTTAAAAGCACAGGACTCTGGACAGATAACAGGTTATGTTGACATTTATTCAGCCGGGTCACCTGTTGAGACAGAATTATCAACTTCATTACACCAGGACAAGGGGTGAGTGTCCTGGCAGCAAACCGGTGTCTGAACTATTTGGCTGCACTGCTTGAAAATACAAATGCTGTATTAAGTCATAACATTGTCTTTCGTTCGCATAATGTTTGGCTCAGCCATGCTTGCTACTCAGTGAACTGTGATGGACAAGTCTACAGTATGTGTCAAATTTAAGCTGCGTTTTGATGTTTAAGGCACTTGTTTGTGGGCCCAGGTGTTCTAACGTTAACTAAGGTCTTCAGTGTCTCTGTGTACTGTTTATGCTGCGACCTATGTCATGCATGTTTGTCTCGTAAAGAAAAACCTGTGGCTTTTTCTTAGTTATAATCAGTCAATGTGTTGAGTTTTTCTACATCTGGAACACTTCTCCAGTGTCTGCTCAGTGGAATGGGATATGTAATCGCTTCAGTGAGGTGTGCCAGCTTGTGGAATGTGAGGGGTTGCTTTACTGATATTACCATTTCAATAGTCATTTAATAGAATGTAATTATATAGCAAGGTCTGAGCCATGATATTTTCTCACCTTTAATTTTATTTTTTTAACCTTAAGCGCCCAACATGCAAGCACAGAGGAAGCCTCTGCCCCTACCTCACAACCTACTACAGACAAGTTGCTGTTAGAGCACAAGGCTCAAGAACATATAGTCCCCATCCCAAATAAACCCTCTGATGATCAGACACTCACCTCAGATGAAACACAATCGGAAGTTGCCCCTGTTGTCGCTGGCCAGGCTGTCCCTGCACAGATAACAACTGAACTGGTCGCTCCTCATCATCATGCAAAGAAACGAGACGGTAGTCTTCCTCCAGAAACTCAACAGGAAGCTGATGACCAAGGGATGGTTTCTAAGGTAGTCCCTTCACGGCCTCCAAGGAGAAAAGACTGTCTCACTTCAGAGCGCAAACAGAAATCTGAGAATGTATCTGTACAGAAGCCCACTGAAGTGAGAGGAGACCGTAGTCTTTCAACAGAACCTCGAAAGAAAGATGATGTCCAGAAGTGTTTCACTACCCAGGCACCAGAGGAGATGGTACCATCACATCCTGGTAGGAAAATATATAGTTGTCTTTCAACAGAGCCTCAACAAAAAACTGAACTGGTCCCTCCTCGCCGTACTAAGACAAGCCTCACTAAAGAGACACCACAGGCAACCGCCGTTATCCCAGCTCCACGCACAAGGGGAACCTATAGTGCTTCCAGTGCAGAACGTTCACAGAAACGTGGCCAGGGAGCCACTGAACTGATTCTACCATGGCCTGTGAAGAAACAAAACAGCTTCACTCCAGAGCCATCTCAGAAAGCTGATGAGCCAGAGAATGTGATTGCCCAGGCGGTCGCTAAGCTGATTCCACCTCAACGCACCAGGAAAGCATCTCTCTCTCCCGAACCGCGACAGAAAGCTCACGATTTAAAGACTGTTACTGGTAAGGCCACAATTGTTCCCCTAACTCCATATCGTGTACCTACAGAGTCATACCCCGAGTTTGGTATGGGAGAGACTGCCCCCCTCTCGATCATCAGAAAAATAGCCCCGCCCAGGCGCAGCAAAAGAACTCATTCTCCCCCAGTGGAATCAAGCAAAGCAGAGGATGGCACAGATGAAGCTATGGCTTTAGAGGCCCTGAATGCTGCCAACCAGGGGTCTACAGCTCCAGCCCAGATACAGGATCTTATGATAACCTTTTCAAAGGAGTCTGAGGTGGAGACGCAGTCTCCGGAAGTGACAGAGACAGCCACTGAGTCACTCGAAGATGAGCCAGCTCAGAAGTCCTCACCAGAAGTTACAGACCCATTTGAAAAGGTTGAGGCGGAGAAGCA
Source organism: Oncorhynchus nerka (assembly GCF_034236695.1). Classification (NCBI taxonomy): domain Eukaryota; kingdom Metazoa; phylum Chordata; class Actinopteri; order Salmoniformes; family Salmonidae; genus Oncorhynchus; species Oncorhynchus nerka. Next base: position 57,840,084 of record NC_088403.1, read on the forward strand.
GACCTTGGAAGTGACTGAAACAACCAATGATTCACTTGAAGATGAGCCAGCTCAGAAGGCCTCAACAGAGGACATTGCACCAGGAGTAAAGGTGAAAGGCAAGCAGGAGATCTTTCCAGTCCCAAAGCCTCGTGGGAAACGAGACCCAACCCCACCTGTCCAAACAGATGCTACCCGACCAACGACCTGGCATGCCTCTATTGGGGATAACACCCAGTCTACCAGAGATGGAGGACAGTCACCTGCAGCCTCTGGGCTGGTACCACCTCAACGCAACAAGAGGAGCAGTAGTCTTCCTCCCGTACCCCCTCGTGGCCAGCTTGCAGCATCTGGGGAAGTGGTGGTTGCTCCTCTGCGTAAAAGGAGCAGTAAGCTAAACATAAAACAATCAAGCATGCCTGTTCCAGTTCCCCGCTCTAAAAAATGCCTTAGTTCCTCTTTTTCTGATGGAAATCCTCCAATGGACTCCTCATTCACCAGACAGGCAGACTCCCTTGAGGGCTCACTGTCTCTCTCTCAGGAAGACAAACAAGACACCAGTCAGGAAGCCTCAGAGGGTTCAATATCATTAACCTCAAACATGGCCTCCAATGGGAGCTTTGTCACTATTTCTCGCTCAGAGGAGATGTCACCAGAAGTACAACTCTGTGAGAAGGGACTGGAGGAGAGCTGGATCTTCACAGAAACCACTATGTTCACAGAGGCCTTCACAGAAACTGCTATGGTCAGTGAGTTCTTCGTAGACACTGTAAGAGAGGACATTGAGAGGGGTTCAGAGGTAGAGGCTGACTTTGAGAAGGGACTGGAGGAGAGCATGGAAAGCTGGACCTTTACAGATACTACCATGGTCACTCAGGCCTTCACAGAAACCCCTATGGTCACTGAGTTTTTTGAAGACACTGTAATCAAGGATATTGAGAGAGGTTCAGAGGCAGAAGTGCTTGACACGACCTCTCCAACCACCGGTACACCAGCTGAGGACGACTGGTTACGTGTTGAGGGAGCCAAAGAGACAGAGCAGATGGAGGTAGAGAGCAAAGACATGTGGGTTGAAGAGATGGACTTTGGCTTTGAGTCAGTAGACATATCTGCTGGTGGCTTAGATGAGGAGAGGTACGTTATGTTGAGTTGGACACGCCTGTGCAATACAGTGGTTGATTGACGCGTGGCAGTTTTCTGAGTGCATTTACATATAGTTGTTGATAATTCTGTGTGACTAGAATGCTTTTATGAAAGGAAACTGATTGAGAAAATGCCATATATTTAATCCTTTACCATTATTTGAAATGTGTTGCTTCTAAACTGTTAGAACTAAACATCCAGAATATGCTGTGAAGTCAGGTCATATTAAATCCCGGTCTTTCTCTTTTTAGACAGCAGGGGGCAGCAGACGAGCCAACAACGCCTAAAGGCAGAGCTGTAATCTCTCAGGAAACGGGTCTAGGCAGTGCTGCTTCCCCAGAAGTATGTTATTTATAGTCTTATCAGTTGACTAATCCTCCACCATCATTTTGCATCAGTGACCTTTGAAATGAAATTCTGATTCATAACTGTCCATTTAGTCAATTTTTTTAGGTTATTACAGTGTGATACTTGGTCATTTCTGCACCATAAACTGAAGTGCCACTTATATTTTACTCTGAATTGACCTATTATATCTGATGTGATTTGTTGTCTTAGGGCCTGATGGCCAGTCCTGGCCTTGTTACCTCCAGCCAGTCCCTACTGGAGTGGTGTCAGGAAGTCATCAAAGAACACAAGGGGGTCAAGATCACCAACTTCAGCACATCCTGGAGGAACGGCCTGGCCTTCTGTGCCCTGCTACACCACTTCCACCCGGACAGGATGTAGGTACCCCCTCTGTGATGCGTTTAGACATAAACGTGAGCAGGCATTGTGTTATGGCTTGTTTATTAACCTTTAAAAATGACATCATCATTTTTGTGTTAACGTGTTTCCTGTTCTTGTAGTGTGTATTGATTCTCTATTTCTTCGCTGCTTAGAAACTTTGAGATGCTGGACCCTTATGACATCAAGCGCAACAACAAGAAGGTAGTTTTCTTTACGTTATCTCGTCATGTCATAATCACTATCAACAGCCAGGCCTTAAATGTGACCATCAGTTGGTTAACTGCTGAGTATTTTCCCCACCCAACCCATCTTCTCTCATTTCCCCCAAGGCCTTCGACGGTTTCGCAGAGTTGGGCATCTCTCGGCTGATAGAGCCCTCGGACATGGTCCTCCTGGCCGTGCCTGACCGCCTCATCGTCATGACATACCTCAACCAGATCCGCACCTACTTCACGGGCCAGGAGCTGAGCGTGCTGCACATCGAGGCGGACAGCAGTGAGTCCAGTTACGGCATGGCCGGGGAGAGCCGGGAGGGCCCCGACCCGGAGGCCGCCGCACGCTACTGTCAACGGATCCAAGATGAGGCCCTCACAATGGAGACCAATGTGGGCGCTGCAGAGAAGAAGGCAGATAATGACACTAAGGAGGGCACCAATAGGGAAGTGGTCCCACCCCCTAGAACCAAACGACTGCAGGCTGCAGGGGAAGCAGGAGGGGCCCAAGCCCCCGTCGTACCCCACAGGACACATTTTTTATCTGCCAAGTCTGGGTTCTCCCACCTAAAGGATGTAGATCTGGTTAAGAAACGACGGTCACAACGCAGGTCAATAGACGAGGCAGACTCAACCGAGGTCAGTGGCCTACGATCTCTCTCTCTCCACTTTCTCTCCCTCTCATCCCCCCCTTTCTCTCTCTCTCTCTCTCTCCACTTTCTCTCCCTCTCATCCCCCCCTTTCTCTCTCTCTCTCTCTCTCTCCACTTTCTCTCCCTCTCATCCCCCCTTTCTCTCTCTCTCTCTCTCTCTCTCCACTTTCTCTCCCTCTCATCCCCCCTTTCTCTCTCTCTCTCTCTCCACTTTCTCTCCCTCTCATCCCCCCCTTTCTCTCTCTCTCTCTCTCCACTTTCTGCCACTTCATCTCTCTGTGAGTGATTGCTTTGTTGTCGTTACAGGTTGCTGCAGCACAGGAAGAGAGTGGAGCTGACAGAATCAAATCGGAAACAGGTACATACAGTATATTGATTTTGTATGATGTGTTCTGAGTTCACACACACACACACACACACACACACACACACACAGACTTACTGAGTCCCCAGTTTCCCAGGTACCTTATGATTGTGAACCACCCCTCAGAGGAGCAGTGGAGAGGAGAGATGGAGAGATAGATGGAGATGAGAGATAGATCGAGATGGAGAGGAGAGATAGCGATGGAGAGGAGGAGAGATGGAGAGATTGAGAGGAGGATAGATAGATGGAGAGGAGGAGAGGAGAGGAGGAGAGATAGATGGAGAGGAGAGATAGATGGAGATGAGAGATAGATAGAGATGGAGAGGAGAGATAGCGATGGAGAGGAGGAGAGATGGAGGGGAGAGGAGGAGAGATGGAGAGGAGGATAGGAAAGATGGAGAGGAGGGGAGTAGAGATGGTCTTGTGTCTGTACTCCATCCCCTGAGCGGAGAGAGAGAGGAGAGATGGAGTACAGACACAAGTCATCACAGTTGTCTCTGTTGTACTTGGCTCATCCATCCCCTGAGAGGAGAGATGAAGTACAGACACAAGTCATCACAGTTGTCTCTGTTGTACTTGGCTCATCCATCCCCTGAGAGCAGAGAGAGAGAGGAGAGATGGAGTACAGACACAAGTCATCACAGTTGTCTCTGTTGTACTTGGCTCATCCATCCCCTGAGAGGAGAGAGAGAGGAGAGATGGAGTACAGACACAAGTCATCACAGTTGTCTCTGTTGTACTTGTCTCATCCATCCCCTGAGCATTGACTCATTCTAATTACTTTGATGGCTTCCTGTCGTTAGGATTAGAGTCCTTAGCCTATCAAACGATGTTAATTACCTCGTCATCACAGTCTAGTTTGCCACTTTCATGCTCTTCCAGTAATTGGAGCTACTGCATCATGTTGCTGTGTATCTCGTTACGCTGTGTGTGTGTGTGTGTGTGTGTGTGTGTGTGTGTGTTTCATTTAGGAAGGACAGCTGGTGAAGAAGGACGATCGGCTGAGGAGGTCTGTCACTTTCACAAGTCACTGTCTGCAGCTGTCATAAACACTGGAAATACCAATGTTCTGTATCAGAAAGAAGTATCATTCTCTTTGTGTGTGTGTGTGTGTGTGTGTGTGTGTGTGTGTGTGTGTGTGTGTGTGTGTGTGTGTGTGTGTGTGTGTGTGTGTGTGTGTGTACAGGACACCAGCCAGTATGTGCTGAGGGAGATGCAGGCCCTAGAGTTTGAACAGAAGCACATTGACAGCAGGGCAGACATTGTGGAAAGTAGTCTACGGCTACTGATGGAGTCGGGTGAGAGGGGGATGAAAGAAAAATACCCTTGAATAAAGGCTTTCACTATTTTCAAATAGTCTCCTTATAATGATGCCCTCTCTGTCTCCATACATGTAGGTAGTGACAAGATGCAGGAGGAGAAGCTGATCCAGGAGTGGTTCACTCTGGTCAACAAGAAGAACGCCCTCATCAGGAGACAAGACCAACTACAGCTACTGTAAGATCCACCATCCCCTCCACCGTTACCTAGTGCTTTAAACAACACTGTTGATTTGGTTTATTTAACCTGGCAAGTCAGTTAAGAACAAATTCTTATTTACAATGAGGACCTACACCGGCAAACTCGGACGACGCTGGACCACTTGTGTGCCGCCCTACGGGACTCCCAATCATGTCCGGTTGTGATACAGCCTGGAATCGAACCAGGGTGTTTGTAGTGACGCCTCAAGCACTGAGATGCAGTGCCTTAGACCACAGCGCCGCTCGGGAGCCCTAAACACTGACATATTATAGACACATTACATTGATCTAACCACAAGGCATTCTGCTCCACAGGCAAGAAGAGCAGGACCTGGAAATGAGGTTTGAGATGCTGAACCGAGAGCTGAGAGACATGATGGCTATTGAAGGTAAGACTACAGTACCAATATACTGAACTACAAGATCCATGATGCCACTCTATTCTGTGATACAGCTCATTCATGTGGCCAGATGTGGTCATAGTGACACTACAAACCATACAATAACAAAAATATCTCTGCAAAGGAAATGAGAATAGTGTGCTGTTCCGTATGGCAGTGTTAGGTTCTTATCTCTGGTACAATGGACGGACTCAGACAAACTCTAACTAGATATATGCAACACACTGTGTGTTGCAGTTGCAGAGCACAAACATACACTGACAGTGTCATCTGCAAAACACCATCACACCTTTTCCTCCGTGATTCACGGTGGGAACCACACATGCGGAGGTCATCTGTTCACCAACTCTGTGTCTCACAAAGACTGCGGTTGGAACCAAATATCTCAAATTTGGACTCATCAGACCAAAGGACAGATTTCCACAGGTTTAATGTCCGTTGCTCGTGTTTCTTGGCCCAAACAAGTCTTATTCTTATTGATGTCCTTTAGTAGTGGTTTCTTTGCAGCAATTCAACCATGAAGGCCTGGTTCACGCAGTCTCTTCTGAACAGTTGATGTTGAGATGTGTCTGTTACTTGAACTCTGTGAAGCATTTATTTGGGGCTGCAATCAGAGGCTGGTAACTCTAATGAACGTATCCTCTGCAGCAGAGGTAACTCTGGGTCTTCCTTTCCTGTGGCGGTCCTCATGAGAGCCAGTTAACTCTAATGAACGTATCCTCTGCAGCAGAGGTAACTCTGGGTCTTCCTTTCCTGTGGCGGTCCTCATGAGAGCCAGTTAACTCTAATGAACGTATCCTCTGCAGCAGAGGTAACTCTGGGTCTTCCTTTCCTGTGGCGGTCCTCATGAGAGCCAGGTAACTCTAATGAACGTATCCTCTGCAGCAGAGGTAACTCTGGGTCTTCCTTTCCTGTGGCGGTCCTCATGAGAGCCAGGTAACTCTAATGAACGTATCCTCTGCAGCAGAGGTAACTCTGGGTCTTCCTTTCCTGTGGCGGTCCTCATGAGAGCCAGTTAACTCTAATGAACGTATCCTCTGCAGCAGAGGTAACTCTGGGTCTTCCTTTCCTGTGGCGGTCCTCATGAGAGCCAGTTAACTCTAATGAACGTATCCTCTGCAGCAGAGGTAACTCTGGGTCTTCCTTTCCTGTGGCGGTCCTCATGAGAGCCAGTTAACTCTAATGAACGTATCCTCTGCAGCAGAGGTAACTCTGGGTCTTCCTTTCCTGTGGCGGTCCTCATGAGAGCCAGTTAACTCTAATGAACGTATCCTCTGCAGCAGAGGTAACTCTGGGTCTTCCTTTCCTGTGGCGGTCCTCATGAGAGCCAGTTAACTCTAATGAACGTATCCTCTGCAGCAGAGGTAACTCTGGGTCTTCCTTTCCTGTGGCGGTCCTCATGAGAGACAGTTAACTCTAATGAACGTATCCTCTGCAGCAGAGGTAACTCTGGGTCTTCCTTTCCTGTGGCGGTCCTCATGAGAGCCAGTTAACTCTAATGAACGTATCCTCTGCAGCAGAGGTAACTCTGGGTCTTCCTTTCCTGTGGCGGTCCTCATGAGAGCCAGTTAACTCTAATGAACGTATCCTCTGCAGCAGAGGTAACTCTGGGTCTTCCTTTCCTGTGGCGGTCCTCATGAGAGCCAGTTAACTCTAATGAACGTATCCTCTGCAGCAGAGGTAACTCTGGGTCTTCCTTTCCTGTGGCGGTCCTCATGAGAGCCAGTTAACTCTAATGAACGTATCCTCTGCAGCAGAGGTAACTCTGGGTCTTCCTTTCCTGTGGCGGTCCTCATGAGAGACAGTTAACTCTAATGAACGTATCCTCTGCAGCAGAGGTAACTCTGGGTCTTCCTTTCCTGTGGCGGTCCTCATGAGAGCCAGTTAACTCTAATGAACGTATCCTCTGCAGCAGAGGTAACTCTGGGTCTTCCTTTCCTGTGGCGGTCCTCATGAGAGCCAGTTAACTCTAATGAACGTATCCTCTGCAGCAGAGGTAACTCTGGGTCTTCCTTTCCTGTGGCGGTCCTCATGAGAGCCAGTTAACTCTAATGAACGTATCCTCTGCAGCAGAGGTAACTCTGGGTCTTCCTTTCCTGTGGCGGTCCTCATGAGAGCCAGTTAACTCTAATGAACGTATCCTCTGCAGCAGAGGTAACTCTGGGTCTTCCTTTCCTGTGGCGGTCCTCATGAGAGACAGTTAACTCTAATGAACGTATCCTCTGCAGCAGAGGTAACTCTGGGTCTTCCTTTCCTGTGGCGGTCCTCATGAGAGACAGTTTCATCATAGAGGTTGATGGTTTTTGCGACTGCTATTGAAGATACTTTAAATGTTCTTGAAATGTTCTGTATTGACATATGTCATAAAGTAATGATGGACTGTCATTTCTCTTTGCTTATTTGAGCTGTTCTTGCCATAATGTGGACTTGGTCTTTTACCAAATAGGGCTATCTTCTGTATAACCCCCCTACCTTGTCACAACACAACTGATTGGATCACACGCATTAAGTAGGAAAGAAATTAGACAAATTAACATTTAACAAGGCACACCTGTTAATTGAAATGCATTCTCATTTACAACTGTGACCTGGCCAAGATAAAGCAGTGCAACACAAACAACAACACAGAGTTACAAACAAACATAAACAAACATACAGTCAATAATGCAATAGAAAAAGTCTCCATGCAGTATGTGCAAATGAGGTAGGATAACGGAAGGCATAGTGACAATTAATAGGCCATAGTGGCGAAATAATTACAATATAGCAATTAAACACTGGCGTGATAGATAACAGTATGGGGATGAGGTATTTGGATGGGCTATTTACAGATGGTGTCACGACTTCTACCGAAGTCGGCTCCCTTCCTTGTTCGGGCAGCGTTCGACGTCACCGGCCTTCTAGCCATCGCCGCTCCATTTTTCCATTTGTTTTGTCTTGTTCCCCGCACAGCTGGTTTACATTCCCTAATTACACTGCATATATATATTCCTCTGTTCCCCCCCATGTCTTTGTGTGGAATTGTTTTGTTACACGTTTAGTGTTACGCGCCAGACTGTTTTTTTCCCCGGGTATCGTGTTTTGACCTGTAGTATGTTTATTTTCATACATTTGCATTATTGTGAGTGTTTTCACGCTTATTCACTTTTTCCATTGGCTGGAGGTTTTTTGACGCAGTTGCGTCTGTCTTTTGTGCTTCTGACAAATAAAGTGCTCCTGATCACAACTCTCTGTTCTCCTGCACCTGACTTCTTACCAGTAGCGCACAACCTTGACAGAATTCCACACCATCCATGGAGTCAGCGGGAGCAGGTACCCCGGTCAGAGGAGTCGAGGAGCGCGTCCGAGAACACTCGTCGATGCTGGAACATCTCGGCGCCACGATGGATCGCGTTGTCCAGACCATGGACCACTGGGAGAGACAGGGAGTCTCTCCAGCACCTCGAACAGCACAAGGAGGGGTATCTCTACCCGTCCCTCCTGTCTCCGGTCCCAGTGGGATGTGTCTCTCCCTTCCCAGGGATTAAGATGGGACGGCAGCACAGTGCCAGCGGTTCCTTTTACAACTGGACCTCTACCTGGCCACCGTTCACCCAGCTCCCTCAGGAAGAGAGAGGGTGTCCGCCCTCGTCTCGTGCCTCTCGGGAGAGCTCTGGAGTGGGCAAACACTGTGTGGGGAGAAGGAGATACGGCATTGGACCACTTCGAGGAGTTCACCCACCACTTTACCCTCGGGCGGATGGTCGAAGAGGCAGGGTTCGAGGAGCGCCCAGGAGTTCGCCCTGGAATTTCGGACCTTGGCCGCCGGAGCAGGATGGAACGACAGGGCCCTCATCGACCATTACAGATGCAGCCTGCGCGAGGATGTCCGTCGGGAGTTGGCCTGCAGGGATGCCACCATCACCTTTGACCAACTGGTGGATCTGTCCTTCCGGTTGGATAACCTGCTGGTCACCCGCGGACGTCCAGAGAGGACTCTGTCGGTTCCATCTTCCAGCACCACCGCTCCGGTGCCAATGGAGCAGGGAGGGGCTGCGCATAGGGAGGCTGGAGGAGGGCTCTGTCGGTTCCATCTTCCAACACCACCGCTCCGGTGCCCATGGAGCTGGGAGGGGCTGCACTTAGGGAGGCTGGAGGAGGGCTCTGTCGGTTCCATCTTCCAACACCACCGCTACGGTGCCCATGGAGCTGGGAGGGGCTATGGAGACATATGTCTCAGGGGTACATTCGGTCCTCCACTTAACCCGCCTTATCGAGTTTCTTTTTTGTGAAGGAGGGAGGTCTGCGCCCGGGCATTGACTATCAAGGTCTAAACAAATCACGGTGAGGTACAGTTACCCGCTACCTCTCATCGCCATGGTGATTGAGTCAATGCACGGGGCGCACTTCTTCACGAAATTGGATCTCAGGAGCGCTTACAACCTGGTGCGTATCCGGGAGGGAGACGAGTGGAAGACGGCGTTTACTACCACGTCAGGGCATTATGAGTACCTCGTCATGCCGTACGGGTTGATGAATGCGCCATCAGTCTTCCAATCCTTTGTAGACACGATTTTCAGGGACCTGCACGGGCAGGGTGTAGTGGTGTATATCGATGACATTCTGATATACTCCGCTACACGCGCCGAGCATGTGTCCTTGGTGCGCAGGGTACTTGGACAACTGTTGGAGCATGACCTGTACGTCAAGGCCGAGAAATGCCTGTTCTTTCAGCAGGCCGTCTCCTTCCTAGGTTATCGCATTTCTACATCAGGGGTGGAGATGGAGAGTGACCGCATTTCAGCCGTGCGTAATTAGCCGACTCCCACCACAGTAAAGGAGGTGCAGCGGTTTTTAGGGTTTGCAATTACTACCGGAGATTTATCCGGGGTTTTGGCCAGGTGGCTGCTCCCATTACCTCACTGCTGAAGGGGGGTCCTGTACGTTTTCAGTGGTCGGCTGAGGCGGGCAGGGCTTTTGGGCATCTAAGGGCTCTGTTTACCTCGGCTCCCGTGCTGGCCCATCCGGATCCCTCTTTGGCGTTCATAGTGGAGGTGGACACGAGTAAACTGCCTGCTCCTCAGTCCCAGTTGCTAATACATGCATATTATTATTAGTATTGGATAGAAAACACTCTGAAGTTTCTAAAACTGTTTGAATGATGTCTGTGAGTATGGCAGGCAAAAACCTGAGAAAAAATTCAAACAGGAAGTGGGAAATCTGAGGTTGGTCGATTTTCAACTCAGCCCCTATCGAATACACAGTGGGATATTGGTCAAGTTGCACTTCCTAAGGCTTCCACTAGATGCCAACCGTCTTTAGAAACTTGTTTGAGGCTGGTGATGGTGGCATCCCTGCAGGCTTCTACTGTGAGGTGGAGCTGAATGAGAGCTGAATGAGTCAGGTGTCTGGCAGAGTGCCACAGGCTGGTCACGCACATTTCACATGAGAGGGAGCTGCGTTCCTTTGCTTTTCTGAAGACAAAGGAATTCTCCGGTTGGAACCTTATTGATGATTTATGTTAAAAACATCCTAAAGATTGATTCCATACATCGTTTGACATGTTTCTAAAGGACTGTAATGGAACTTTTTGACATTGTCTGCAACTAGTGAACGCGCTTCGCGAGTTTTAATTTGTTTACCAAACGCGCTATCAAAAGTAGAAATTTGGACATAAGTGATGGACATTATTGAACAAATCAAACATTTATTGTGGAACTAGGATTCCTGGGAGTGCATTCTGATGAAGATCATCAAAGGTAAGTGAATATTTCTAATGTTATTTCTAACTTCTGTTGACTCCAACATGGTGGATATATATAAATGTTTTCTATGCGGCGTTCTCAGATTATTGCATGGTTTGCTTTTCCGTAAAGCTTTTTTTGAAATCTGACACAGCGGTTGCATTAAAGAAAAGTATATCTATAATTCCATGTGTAACACTTGTATTTTCATCAACATTTATGATGAGTATTTCTGTAAAATGATGTGGCTCTCTGCAAAATCACTGGATGTTTTTGGAACTACTAAATGCCAATGTAAACTCAGATTTTTTGATAGAAATATGAACTTTATCAAACAAAACTTTACATGTATTGTGTAACATGAAGTCCTATGAGTGTCAGCTGATGAAGGTCATCAAAGGTTAGTGATTAATTTGATCTCTATTTGTGCTTTTTGTGACTCCTATCTTCGGCTGGAAAAATGGCTATGTTTTTCTGTGGCTTGGTGGTGACCTAACATAATCGTTGGTGGTGCTTTCGCTGTAAAGCCTTTTTGAAATCAGACACTGTGGCAGGATTAATGAGAATTGTATCTTTAAAATGGTGTAAAATACTTGTATGCTTGAGGAATTTTAATTATGAGATTTTTGTTGTTTTGAATTTGGCGCCCTGCACTTTCACTGGCTGTTGTCATATCGATCCCGTTAACGGGATTGCAGCCCTAACAAGTTTAAGGCAGACGCATTGTCTCGGCCTCTGTATGACACAGAGGAGCTGCCCATGGATCAGACTCCCATACTCCTGGCCTCCTGCCTGGTAGCTCCGGTTATGTGGGAGCTGGACGAGGACATTGAGCAGGCGTTACGTACAGAGCCCGCTCCCCTCCAGTGTCCCATCGGGCGTCTGTACTTTCCGTTTGCTGTCCGTGATCTATTGGGCCCATACGTCATCCGGGGATCGACCGGACGGAGGGCTGTCTGAGTGGGAAGTACTGGTGGCCTACCTTGGCAAAGGACGTGAGGGTTTATGTTTCCTCCTGCTCGGTGTGTGCCCAGTGTAAGGCTCCTAGACACCTGCCTAGAGGTAAGCTACATCTCTTACCCGTTCCACAACGGCCTTGGTCACACCTGTCGGTGGATTTTCTGACCGATCTTCCTCCCTCACAGGGAAACACCACGATCCTGGTTGTTGTGGATCGTTTCTCCTGTCGTCTCCTCCCTCTGCCCGGTCTCCCTACGGCCCTACAGACTGCGGAGGCCTTGTTTACACACATCTTCTGGCTCTATGGGGTGCCTGAGGATATAGTGTCTGATCGAGGTCCCCAGTTCACTTAGAGTCTGGAGGGCGTTCATTTAAAAAAAAATGTTTTAACCTTTATTTAACCAGGTAAGCTAGTTGAGAACAAGTTCTCATTTACAACTGCGACCTGGCCAAGATAAAGCAAAGCAGTGCGACAGAAACAACAACACAGAGTTACGTGGAATAAACAAGCATAGTCAATAACTCCATAGAAAAAAAAGAGTCTATACACTAGAGGTCGACCAATTAATCGGAATGGCCGATTAATTAGGACCGATTTCAAGTTTTCATAACAATCGGAAATCGGTATTTTTGGGAGCAGATTTTCGATTCTTTTTTTATTTTTACATTTTTTATTTTTTATACCTTTTATTTAACTAGGCAAGTCAATTAAGAACACATTCTTATTTTCAATGACTGCCTAGGAACTGTGGGATAACTGCCTTGTTCAGGGGCAGAACGACAGATTTTCACCTTGTCAGCTCAGGGTTCCAATCTTGCAACCGCACAGTTAACTAGTCCAACGCTCTAACCATTGCACTCCAAGAGGAGCCTGCCTGTTACGCGAATGTAGTAGAAGCCAAGGTAAATTGCTAGCTAGCATTAAACTTATCTTATAAAAAACAATCAATCATAATCACTAGTTATAACTACTGATCCAGTTTAGCAGGCAATATTAACCAGGTGAAATTGTGTAATTTCTCTTGCGTTCATTGCACGCAGAGTCAGGGTATATGCAACAGTTTGGGCCGACTGGCTCATTGCGAACTAATTTGCCAGAATTTTACGTAATTATGACATACATTGAAGGTTGTGCAATGTAACAAGAATATTTAGATTTAAGGATGCCGTCCGTTAGATAAAATACCAAACGGTTCCGTATTTCACTGAAATAATAAACGTTTTGTTTTCGAAATAATAGTTTCCGGATTCGACCATATTAATGACCAAAGGCTCGTATTTCTGTGTGTTATTATGTTATAATTAAGTCTGATTTGATAGAGCAGTCTGACTGAGCAGCAGCAGGCCCGTAATCATTCATTCAAACAGCACTTTCGTGCGTTTTGCCAGCAGCTCTTTGCAACACTACTTTCCAATCTCTAAGAATATATTTAAACTGTATATTCATTCTAAGAGTATATAATGATATAAAACAGTGACAATATATAAGAACCGTAATTTATGATCTATCAGCTCCAACTCATGGCTCCTATTCAACCCTAATGGACTCATTCTGGCACTCAGAGACAGCCCTCTTTGTACTTTCCCTCTGCCCAAATACAATGCTCATAGATCATTCCATCTAACCCATGTTTACTGCTGCTAGGCTTATTTAGAATTAGAAATGGATTCAAAAGGGCTCAAGTCAGAGTCTCCAACAGCAGTACATTTTGGACGTGATTGACTCACACAATTAATATGTCTGTTTCGTAAAGTCAGACTTCCCAACTATGCCGTGGTATCTGTCCACCTGCTGGTTTGAGGAAGTGATCCTTTCTTTAATTACGTAATTTATTGTAATCCTTTGTTTTTACTTCCAGTTGAATCACGAAGGTATAGTTTAAAATGAAACACATTGCAATAAAAACCTGGTCATGGAACTCAATTTCATGTTGGCAAAGCAACAACTGTCTTCTCTACTCTGTACCACTCTCAATCTCTTACCGCTCTCTCACTCTCACTCTCCTCTCCTCACTGTCTCCCCTCTTTTCCTCTCTCTCTTCCTCTGCTCCTCTTCCACTCACTCTCTCCCTCTCTGCTATCTTCCTTTCTCCCTTTTCCTCTCTGCTCACTCTCTTCCCCCTCTCCCTTTTTCCTCTCTTCCCCTCCCTTTTTCCTGTCCTCCAGAGTGGCAGAAGACAGCGGCCCATAAACACAGGGAGCAGCTGCTACTGCAGGAGCTGGTGTCTCTGGTCAACCTGAGGGATGAGCTGGTCCACGACATGGACGCCAAGGAGAAAGGGTGAGACACCCAGGGCTGCATCCCAAATGGTACCCTATATAGTGCACTACTTTTGACTAAAGCCTAATTGGCCCCTGGTAAAAAAAAAAGTAGTGCACGATATAGGGAATCGGGTGCCATTTGGGATGCATCCCATGGCCCAGCTGAGTCACACACGCTGAATACACACAGCAAACACAGAAGCTCATCTGGGTGGACGGGATGCTATGGGGTGAATGAGGTCAGGTGTCTTCGTGAGTTTTGTCTTCCTCTGCCACACAGTTGAACGTAAGTCTGAGAGAGTGACTGTTTGATATGAGACTACTGTTCTACCTGTTCTCTGCGCCTAGGGCTCTGGAGGAGGACGAGAGGCTGGAGAGAGGCCTGGAGCAGAGACGAAGGAAGTACAGCAAGAAGAGCAAGCAGGAGAAGTGTGCACTGCAGTAAGGCCTGGCGTTGGACACACCCGAACCAGTGGAAGGTCACACCCGAACCATGCAGCCCAGTGGAAGGTCACACCTGAACCAGGCAGCCCAGTGGAAGGTCACCAGGATGCACATTGGGACTAAAGTTGTATGTGTGTGGATCATGACATCAACACTGCATGGAAGAGACTGAGAACTGTGTTATGGGACTGCACTAGGAGGACATAACACAATGTTCACCCACCCCCCTCTATGATATGACTGAGCCTCAACCTATGACTGGTTGTCAACAGTCACCCTGCTCTTCAGATTGTGTTTTGATTGGATTTAAGTTTCGTTTTTTTGTGCATAGCGTGTGTATACTGTAGGGTTTTCATTTTAAGTAAATAACTCAAGGACACTAGAGAAGCTTAACCAAGTATAATTCTTCCCAAAGGGTCGATACAGCTGTAAGTCAGACACAGACATGGCTTCCCCCGTGGTGGTAGTCATACCCCACTTTGGGTGGAGTCTCCTCATCTCTAAACATTGCATCATTCTTGCTAAATGTGGGCGGCAGGGTATCCTAGTGGTTAGAGCGTTTGGACTAGTAACCGAACGGTTGCAAGTTCAAATCCCCGAGCTGACAAGGTACAAATCTGTCATTCTGCCCCTGAACAGGCAGTTAACCCACTATTCCTAGTCATTGAAAATAAGAATTTGTTCTTAACTGACTTGCCTAGTTAAATAAAGGTAAAATATATATATTTTTTTACTTCAGGTCACAAAGACATATCCCTAACTAACTAATCACCAGATTAAGTGCCTTACACTTTTAGAAAAAACCATTCCAAAATGGTTCTTCAACTGTCCCCATAGGATTTTTGATTCCAGGTAGAACCTTTTTTGGTTCCAGGTAGAACCCTCTCAGGTTTTACATGGAACACAAAAGGGTTCTACATGGAATCAAAAGGGTTCTACCTGGAACCAAAAATAGTTCTTCAAAGGGTTCTCCTATGGGGATAGCCAATGAACCATTTTAGGTTCTAGATGGCACCTTTCTTTCTAAGATACTGTAGAATCTGTTACAGTAGTGTATTATGGGTTACTTCAAAAAGGTATTTTCTACTGAGTGGGATATTAGGGAAGGGGCAGGGCTCCTGTACTTAGCTACATCAAATACCTACATTAGACCCATGCAGCAGGTGGATTGATTCACCCCTTTTCACCGATTGTTAAATAAGCCGTCTGATTATTGAAAATTACAATGGCGAAATGGAAGTGAAGTGCTGAATTTGTGCAAACAAAGAATGCCAAAACGAGCTTCCTCATTTATTGCAGTATGTTGGCTTGGACTGTGCAGACAGCACACAGCGAGCACCTGTTGTCTGATTCTTTATTGGAGGTGAATGTATGTGGATGCTCCAACACTCAAGCAGAGTGGGAGATCTTGGATGAAAGAGGCAAAGGACAGAAGTCAGTATACTGCAGCTTGGTGTCTGAAAGAACAAAGCAGTTTAAACATGTTGGAAATATTTGAAGCTTTTATTTATTGAATAGGTATTCGACAGATAATCCGACCTATCCTGCCTGTCATATGTGCCTTTAACCAGATCCAGAGAAAAAAGAAATGTTCAGAAGTAGGACTCACCTTTGTGTTCCTAGTTCTCACATGTTTATGCAGTGAGTTCAGTTACTGTTTGTGACATTAGTCTTGTCATGCCTTGTTTTCCATTGATTGTTTGTTGTTGTTTCGAAAGGTAAATAAGGAAGCGGTGGAGTCTGAAAATGATCCATTTCAAGATGCTCTAAAATGCTAGAGAACAGGAATATTCAAACGGGAAACATGAGGCAAATGCACGTTTCTTAGTGTTTCCATCTTAACCGTACAACTATCCATTGCTAAAGTCTTATGCACATTCATATTAGCAAATCTGTAACGTGCAAAAGTGTATGCAGTAAACAAATAACCCTCAAACAAAAAAATACACTTTACTTTAGATAAAATATATTCTAGTATTAAAACTCCAGCACTTCGCTACAGCAGGATTACTGCAGATGTAGGATCTGAATTTGAGACAGTTTGCTACAGCAGGATTACTGCAGATGTAGGATCTGAATTTGAGACAGTTTGCTACAGCAGGATTACTGCAGATGTAGGATCTGAATTTGAGACAGTTTGCTACAGCAGGATTACTGCAGATGTAGGATCTGAATTTGAGACAGTTTGCTACAGCAGGATTACTGCAGATGTAGGATCTGAATTTGAGACAGTTTGCTACAGCAGGATTACTGCAGATGTAGGATCTGAATTTGAGACAGTTTGCTACAGCAGGATTACTGCAGATGTAGGATCTGAATTTGAGACAGTTTGCTACAGCAGGATTACTGCAGATGTAGGATCTGAATTTGAGACAGTTTGCTACAGCAGGATTACTGCAGATGTAGGATCTGAATTTGAGACAGTTTGCTACAGCAGGAAAAGAATCTTGCAGCAACAGGAAATGTGAATTATTATGTGGATTATAAGTAATGGACATTTTGTATGGGGTTGATACATTTATAATTAGGGCAAATCAAGTCTGAAATTTCAAGGTGGAAATTACAAACTTTAGAAGAATTTTTAAAACTCAAATACACTACAAGTTTGCGTTTCCTGCCGTGCAGGAAAATTCTCTGCAACAAAAGAGTGATCAAATGAAGATCCTACATCTATATTATTGGCCAGGCAGGAGTGCACCAGAGCATGATATTTGCTTGACATCTTCTCCTCTACACTTTGTGTAATGTTAAGTTATCATGAGCGCAGGCGTTTCTATTTCAGTGGGAGGAACTACTTAACAGAGTAAAAACATGATTCTGTCTGGAGTTATTTTGGGTGACACTGGAGAGTGATTTAAAAAAAAAAAAATTTAGAAGTGTTTGAATTTGTGTTCCAGCTTGTTCCCCCTCTGCCCCACTGTTGTTAGTTACTGTGTTAATGTTCCTACCACTGTGTGAGTTTGAGATATTTTACTTTCAGTTTTCTGAAATAGCTTTTGGGGAAGGTTTTGTTTGTTTTAATGTACATTTGCACTATTTGTGATGTTTGGAGAATTAAAAGGTATCTTGGATCACTATTTTGGATCAGTATTTTTGAAAACGACATCCACCTTGTTTATTTTAATTAATATGGAACTCATACATTTACATTATGAATCCATCAGGATAATCAGTTGTGCATTATATAATACAAAGTACATTTATATTCTCACTTAACCCCCATATTGATTTGTCCTTTAATGCTATAGCCGATAGAAAAACGTTGAAACAGTCACAAAATAAATCATCAGGAATAAGGTTTAGAAGTGTCTGTCCTATATCTAAGAGATATAAGAAAGCTCAGGATTTAACCCCTTTTTTTTTGTCGGCACAAAACTACTTCCATAATTCCTTCCATTAATTGTTTTAACCAGAACAGGGTTACCTTCAGACGAGTGTTTTGCGAGTCTCCCCTTTCCATAGTGGGATCATATTAGTTTGTATCCCAAACCGGTAGGACGCTACAGATGTTTTCATGAGAAGACTGATTTTCGGGATGTCTCCTGGTCTGACAAACAGCACTGTAGGTCTTCCACGGCAGATGTGGAAGGCCAACATAGGCAGATGTGGTGGATTGCGATGTAGTCCATACTCAGTGACCTCAGCTGAAATGCCCAATAATATAGTATAAAGTTGGGTATATGTAACAGTATAACGCACCGCTAACTAGCTAGCCGTTTCACATCCGTTACATATAGAAAGCCTTCCAAACTTTTTGGGACGCTGAAGCCCTAGGACGGTTCCCAAGAGTGACGTTAGGGGAGGAAGAGGAAGCATTGAAAACAGGAAATTAATACTGGGGATTTTGGTATTACGTTAATTATATTGACGTCAATCGATTCATTAACCAACAATTATACCTGGCTACACTTCAAAGCCGAAACATATCCATAACTGAACGTCAGTGCTGAGCACCAACACCTCAAATGTATTTTTTAAATTTTACCTTTATTTAACCAGGCAGGCTAGTTGAGAACAAGTTCTCATTTACAGCTGCGACCTGGCCAAGATAAAGCAAAGCAGTGTGAACAGACAGCAACACATAGTTACACATGGAGTAAACAATAAACAAGTCAATAACACAGTAGAAAAAAGGAGTCTATATACATTGTGTGCAAAAGGCATGAGGAGGTAGGCGAATAATTACAATTTTAGCAGATTAACACTGGAGTGATAAATGTTCTACTGCTTGAGCTCCTGTTCATCTAGAATATTAGCGCAAAAGTATTGTGCAGCTCCTAAATATAATTCGTTTCAGCAACCAAAATGAGTACCGGCACATATTTGAGTTCAAGTCGAGCACTGCTGACCGTAGAAATCGACTTACTACCATGAAAGCCATTATTAGTGTGCCAATGCGTGGATGCTATTTCCCTTCGGCTTGTTTTTACTCCCAAACTATCTTTTGATATTTGTTTCATTCGTCCATTGTTGGTATAGTCCCAAAATGTTTTGCATGTCAGCCATCAAGATGTCAAGATATATAACTTTCAAAATAGAGAAATACAGCCGCTATTTCCCTTCAGGCTGTTTTTACTCATTAATTTCCATTCCACTGAGAGTTGGTCCTCATTGTTAGTCTCAGTGTATTGCCTATGGGCACAATGATGATTTAGTTAGTCCAGGGCACGGAGCTCTACATCTGGAACTATAGGGGCCTGCCCAACAATAAAAACAATGTTAATCGGGAGTATCCCATCAAAGGTATGTTGTTTAGATTGGGTGCTGGATCATGTTGTAATGCGTTTTCCTGTTATTAAGGAAACGAGATTGAATCTCGGGAATAATACAGGACTGCCCACTCCTGATGCAAGACTTGTTAACCCCTTATTGTCTCATGTCAAAGGATTATGTAAATTGCCCCTGGCCATAGAGAAATATGTACTTCCCTGACCTCTCCAATACATTTAAAAAAATGTATTGTATGTATGTATGTATGTGAGCTATCAAAAATAACATGTGTAATACATTGTATGCCACTGGTATGGCCTGAAACTAAGAAGGATAGTATACTTAATTATAAAGTGAGAAAGTGCTGTGAAAAGTAATCATGTTCCTGTGAACTACGAATAGTTTACTCATTTTGTTTAATCATTCAGGAAACAGGCTCGAACCGCATACATGGAGCATGTCTGGCTACACAATGCATCCCCATGGGCCATATCCACAATGCTTTGTCAGCATGAGAAACAGTTACAGTGGGGCAAAAAAGTATTTAGTCAGCCACCAATTGTGCAAGTTCTCCCACTTAAAAACATGAGAGAGGCCTGTAATGTTCATCATAGGTACACTTCAACTATGACAGACAAAATGAGAAAAAAAAATCCAGAAAATCACATTGTAGGATTTTTAATGAATTTATTTGAAAATTATGGTGAATAACAAAAGTTCTCCACTTCGACTCGCGCTCTCTCCCTCCCTCCACTGAGACATAACCAAGAGTAACGAATTTACGTATGCCTACAGTGGCAATTTTAGCTGTAAACCTTGGTGGGGCAAACTTACATTTTTGTTGTTGATGCATGCCAGCAAAGCCACCACACAACACTAAACAATAAATGAACTGCACTATAACGGTGACAAACGGTGCCCATAAAGCCTACATAAAACTGTCCCAACAGCCGAGATTTGTTTTCAGCACAGTGGAGTGAATCCTTGCCACCGCTACACCTGGCTATCAGTGGAGCCTTGTCTGGCAGCGAAACAGTTCATGCAGCCTCATTTACTGCCTTTAAAAGGGTGAGCCACATGGGCTACGAACAGCTTACTACACAACACACACTTAGTATTATTGTCGTAGCTACAGTATACATATCTCACTGGAATATTACATAGTTTATGCAGCAGCATACAATATGTTGTTGGACTCACCTTGTTGTGCTGTGCTCACTTGAACAGCAAGGTTGCATGGCGGTCCTTCTTGTGGGCAAACTTTGTCATCAAAGTCTGGCATTCTCTGGATTTGCGGAGTTTAAGACAACTGGGAACTCTGAAAAAAAACTAGGTTAAATCATGACATCAGCGATCTTCAGGTCAGAGCTCTAGGAAGAGGCCTGAGTTTCCGACTTGGAATTCCAAGTTGGATAACTGTTCAAAATGTATTTTCTCAGTCGGAGCTTGTTTTTTTCCTAGTTCCCAGTTGTTTTGAACTCACTGGTGTCTGAGATTTCCCCATTCTGTGTTTCCAGTTGTTTTGAATGCAGCTGAAGTCACGCTGGATTGACAGCATGGCCAATGTATTTAATATTTTCTGGCCAGTGGTGTTGCATGTGAATGTTTATCATTTTAAGCTTGGAAAAGTGAGCCTTAAAACCAGACTTGGACCACCTCTCCACTGAATAGCAGGCTAGTGATTGCTTTGCAGTTAGCTAACGCTTGCAATTAGCCACTGATTCCTTCCAAACCACTCTGTTGAATTTGCGATTTCCAACTTGTTGTGTAATGTTAATGTCCAATGGCCGATGAGCACCGATATGTTTTATCTATAATTTCTCTTCATATGACAAGGATTTGCCAGTAGATTGTCAACATAATTCTTGAAGATAACCGCTTGTCTAGCTTTCTAGCTAAGATTTTGAAAGTATGATGTTGACATGATCAGTCCAATCAAGGCTACAGTAGATATAATGTGATTTGACGTAATTGTATCTGTGCCCAATAACCTTGAGCATTATTGGATGGGCACTTCTAATGTAAATCTATGGCAGAACCCAAGGGGCTTGAATTTTCGAGTTCTCCCCGTAGATTTTGTGGTGACGTAGTGTCCCCATGAATGACATAACACTGATCCAATCACTGCGCAGCTAGAGAACATTACCAATGCGTTCACTCTGTATTTTAAGCTGGCTGCCCCACCACCACAGAAAGCACTGAGCTAGGCTGAAACATCTGCATTTTGAGGCAGCCTTTGTTTGCAAACTGATATGTGATACGTATTGTCGCCAAACAAACATGCAAAACAGGTGGGTCTTTCACAATGACCGGTAGCAACTGTGCCTACAAGACTACTTGGTCTGAAAAGTGAAATCACAGTCAGATTTTTTGTTGTGTGCGATAGATGACAGCAGAAAAATATTTCAAAGTTCGTAATACAACTAAAAAAGTATTTACAAGCAAAACCAGCCAAGATTACCATTTGTACAACATAACTGTCATTGATGACAGTTGGCCCACATACTGCACATTTTAGCTGGCCCTGCCATCAGTAGATTTCTGCCTACGCCACTGAATTGAATTAAATGAAAACCTAGAGTGCATTTAAGAAGCTATTCATTAGACTTCTACTTCTTCTACTGTTTACCATTACTCCACAATGATTGTTGCGACACCTCAGTCTTATAAGCAGGCCACAAATATCTGTGTACTTGTACTGTGGAAAGCAGAAATTGACCAAAATGGCAAAGTCATGTGATTTAAAATCTGAAAAAAAGAAGAAGTGGGAGATATTGACCAATACTGGGCATGTGTTGATCAGTGGGAGGACAAACATCCTTCATGGGATAACAGTAAGTCTGTACAGGATGATATCAGAAACGAGTGAATAATATGCCTCTTCTCAAGACTTCTCTGCCTTCATATGACCTGTTATGAGCAGTTTTGTATGAGTGATTTTACACCTTTCTAACACGCTTGAAGTTAACAAACTGAAAATCATCTTCATAAATAATATTTGATTGGTTGATCATCATCATCGTCATCAACAAAAAACAACAACAACAGAGAAAACAAAAACAGTGACAGCCCCCCCACTGACCCTTTCAGAATTATACTATTCTTCTAATGTAAATTCTTCTAAAAAGTATTCGGAAAAATTAAATTATTTTGATAAAGGAGGTAGGACTAGGTATCTATGCATTTTTAATGGAGCTACTACTATAGGATATTTGAGTGACGGGATGGAGGTTATCAAATTAACTTCACGCCTGAGCACTCGAATCTTCCTTTCTGTCCTATTGTTATTCTAGCAAGGGGTGAGTGGAGGAGGGAACAAAAAGTAATGTAATAGCCTTCAGGCGTAGCGACATTCTTATGGTCAAACTGAGGATTCCAGGCTGAAAGAATTTCCCGCTATCGCAACATGACCAAAATATTTGACATGTAGCCCAGTTTAGCTATAGACTTCTTACAGGCCAAATGCATTGTGGAAAAAGTGGTTCCTGTTTAAACTTCTTCATAATAGCACTTCGTCATCGCTTGAAGACAGCGTGTTCTGATGTATATTGACAGAAGTTGAAAAGACTGGGAAGTGTGCGGACGATGTCGGCCGTCAGGTGGAATGTTGTACTTTGGTTATGTATATACTGTGGCTGCACCTTTGCGCAAACAACCTCGCGAGAAGGTAAGTCATTCATACAGGTGTTCAAGATGACGTCCGAATGATGTACATTGTTGTGTATACGTTGACGAGCACGCAAATAGCCTGTACTGAATATTTGATCATATTTTCAGATTAACAATAGTTTTCTTTTCAATTCTCCTGGTAATAATATGCCTCTGTATTGTACATTACACTACTAAAATGAATAAAATTATACTTGTATTTATATATATATTTTAAATAGAATAGAACGTTTTGTATAATGTAATTACTGCCACTGTCTGGGCACTTTACAGTATTTACATTTCATGCCAGGCTTACATTATGAGTGAAATAAACCACTTTTACTTCCAATCCTCTCCCGTCGTTCCCCGCCTCTGTCCCCTCTCTCCTCTTCCTTTCAGTGGAGCTCTTCAACTCAGTCAAACAGGCCAGTCTGAAATGGACATCTTATCCAGACCCCAAAGCAGTACGTAGGATGGCTACCCATTCTGCTCTCTATGTCTAGCAGAAACACTAGATGCTGTGGAGGTTTAGACCAGTTACTTTATAGATCATTCATGAAATACATTTTTGGCCGGTTTCCCTGACAGTTTAAGCACGAGAATCTCTGTTGAAGAGGCTTTTTAGTCCATTACTTGGTTAAATCTGTATGAGGGAAACTGCCCCCTGGTGTTTTTGGCCCTGTCCTACAGTAGGCCTATGGCTGTATGCCTAATAACATGTTGTATCCTCCTCTCCTGTCACTACAGTGGAGTGAGAAATTACTGAAGATGGGTTCAGAGACCCAAGTCCCAGTCTATCAAGCCTGCGCTGTCAACAACAAACCCAGTTCAAGATCACTACTGACTAATTGGATTGCACGGAAGGATGCCCTGCACCTGCTATTGGACCTACAATTCGCCCAGGAAGAGGAGTCATCATCTAATCAGCTGAGTCCACTCCAGGTCCACCTTCTGGAATCAGACTCTCCACTCACCAAATTTAGTGAATCCCAGAATCCCCTCAATCTAAAAACCTCTCAGACTTTCAGCACCACAACAGAAGTGCATCGGATCAAGGAGTACCTTATAAACAGCCTGGAATTAGTGTTAAACACTGAGCCTCTCTCACACGACGGCTTCCATCTTGGATTCACCTACTCAGGGCCCTGCATCTTCCTATCCTCTGTCAGGCTGTACTACAGGAGATGTCCTCGTTTGGTCAGCCACCTTGTTGGGTTTGAGGGAGCGTCTGCAGGAGCGGGGCCATTGACAGGGTCCTGTGTTGAAGGCGCCGTGGGGGTAGAGGGGCAAGTGGAGCCCCCTCAGAGGGAGTGCCAGGTGAATGGGGAGTGGGGTCCACTGCAAGGGGGGTGCACCTGCGCCCCGGGTCACCAAGAAAAGGTGGACTCTTGTGAAGGTATGTGACGACCAACCCGAAAAACACCACTATGATGAGTTTGACTCTAGTAGATACACAGTATATTTTTTGGGACAGGAGTTTTTCCAGGTCAAGTCGCATAGTCGGGAAAAGCTCCTGGCCCCATGCATCTTATAAGGGCTAGCCGTCTATTTGTGTAGTAGCCTTGACAGATTTATTTGGGTTTCTTCCAACAGCCTGTGGAGTTGGATACTACAAGGCAGCCAATGAGAGTGGGGGTTGTCGCTCGTGTCCACCCAACAGGAAGACGGACAGGGAGGGTGCAGAAGGGTGTGACTGTCGTCAGGGATACTTCAGCCTCCCGGGTGACCCGTATGTCATGGGGTGCACACGTAAGACACTCCGACGAGTTCCTCAAACCACATTATTTTTGTAATTTCGCAGAAGTATCTAACAAGATTTATGGATGAGTTGTGTAGAATGTAGTAAATAGTTCAACAACTTGCTTCAACTGAATATGGATGTGCCATATTAGGGGAGTCAGAGGGTCATTCATGAATCTTAATAACAATGGGAAACAGGTTTGTAGATGACAATGTTTCTTTCATTTCCTAATTTTCTTATGTTGCAATATCTCGAGCTGTTTGGAACTTAGTATTTCTCTTCCACAGGACCGCCCTCTGCTCCTGTAAATGTAACAGTCCAGTACCTCAATGACTCAATACTGACTCTGCTTTGGGACCCTCCCATTGACCTGGGGGGGAGGCAGGAAGTGATGTATGACGTGGAATGCTCAGAGAGAGAGGGAGGGACTGCTGGTCAGTGGGCAGTGTGTGGGGAGGCGGTCATCTTTCTCCCTGCCTCAGCGGGACTGACCGTCACTGCAGTCAACCTCACATGGGTCAGCCCATGGTCGGACTACCGGCTGTCGGTCCAGGCAAGAAATAATGTGTCATTCCACCAGGGGGCAGCAGCGTCATCAACAGCATCCATAATCATTCATAGACGTGAGTGTCTGGACGATGTCATTACTACTACCTCATTCTAACACAGCTGTAACTGCTGCTGCTGATACAACGGGTGGGTCTAATCCTGATTGCTGATTGGTTAAAACTAAGGAAGAACATGTGAGTCATGATCAAGATAAGAATTGTACCATCCTACTGTGATCATACCCTTATCATATCATAACATGTCATCGTGAGTTTGGATGATGTCATCACATTTGGCATCGCTGTTACGGTATATTAACAAAACCAAAACGGCTGATGCTAACAACGCTGCTTAAAGATAATCATGACTCAGAGCACTAACTTTGGCTGTTAAAAGCCTCACTGTGCCGATGCACACATGTGCAAGGTTATGGGTAACACATACAGCTCATTTCCTTTTGATGTAGAAGGACATGGAATGTCAGGACAGATATGAATCCAACCCACTTCAAATGATGTGAAGATACCCGTCTGTCTACAGGGAAATCTCTAGTGATAAACACCCCTGGTTCCATCCCCCTGGATCCCCACCACTCCCATGTGGAGGGTCCCTCTCCCTGGGTGATCATAGGAGCTCTACTGGGAGTCCTACTGCTGTTGATTCTGGTCCCTGCTGCTGTTTATTCTCTGCTATGCAAATACACCAAGCTCAGGTAAATACACCAAGCTCAGGCAAATACACCAAGCTCAGGCAAATACACCAAGCTCAGGCAAATACACCAAGCTCAGGTAAATACACCAAGCTCAGGTAAATACACCAAGCTCAGGTAAATACACATAGCTCAGGTAAATACACATAGCTCAGGTAAATACACATAGCTCAGGTAAATACACATAGCTCAGGTAAATACACCAAGCTCAGGTAAATACACCAAGCTCAGGTAAATACACCAAGCTCAGGTAAATACACCAAGCTCAGGTAAATACACATAGCTCAGGTAAATACACCAAGCTCAGGCAAATACACCAAGCTCAGGCAAATACACCAAGCTCAGGTAAATACACCAAGCTCAGGTAAATACACATAGCTCAGGCAAACCAGAATACCCACCTGGGGACCTGAGGAGGCTGGTGGGAGGAGCTATAGGAGGAGGGGCTCATTGACATGTCTGAAATGGAATTATTGGAACCGTATCAAACACATCAAACATATGGAAATCACGTTTGACTCTGTTCCAAAAATTACATTCCAGCCATTACAATGAGCCCGTCCTCCTATAGCTCCTCCCACCAGCCTCCTCTGCTGGGGACAGAGCCTTTGTGATCTAGCTTGGATGTAGAGGTTCATATATATATATATATATATATATTTATTTTCCAGTCAAGACCAGGAGGTGGAGCTGCTGCCCTCTCACTCAGGTGTGAGCTATGGTCGTAATGAGGGCCCACACGCTGCCCCTCAGGAAGTCAACAGTGAGTCTGACACGGCCAAGAATTCACTATAAACAGTAGACACAGCATTTGACTCAGATAGACAGGACTGTCAGATGAACCATGTAGATAACAGTGTTGTGTCCCCATTTGACTCAGATAGTTCATCTGACAGTCCTGTCTATGTAGATAACAGTGTTGTGTCCCCATTTGACTCAGATAGTTCATCTGACAGTCCTGTCTATGTAGATAACAGTGTTGTGTCCCCATTTGACTCCCCCTCCGTTCTCTTTTGCCCCCTTTCCTGTCTCTCGTCTCCTATAGTGGTGTTGGTACCTGGTGTGGTTCAGTTGCCGGAGAGTGTTGGTGACAAACTACTTACCAGTCTGAGGGATGTCCTGGTGGACAGGAACCAGCTGACCCTGGGAAAGGAGCTGGGAGCTGGTCAGTCAAGGAGACGTATCATATAACATTCTATTTTAGTCTGCAGCCTGATTTTCTATTCTATCCTGATAATGAAGCATGTTCCAGTGAATTATAATGGGTTTTGACTGTACCTCCAGGAGAGTTTGGCTCTGTCTACGAGGGGATCTTTACTCCAGAGGAAGGGATAGACATCAAAGTAGCTGTCAAGACTATGAGAGGTACGCATCATTCAGGGAATTATCCCCATGTAAAATGAATGGATATCTTGAAATATCCCCATGTAAAATGAATGGATATCTTGAAATATCCCCATGTAAAATGAATGGATATCTTGAAATATCCCCATGTAAAATGAATGGATATCTTGAAATATCCCCATGTAAAATGAATGGATATCTTGAAATATCCCCATGTAACATGAATGCAGTCTATTCCTTAGTGCTGTATGTCTGTAGCACAGGATGCTGTTGAGGGGAGGACAGCCCATAATAATGGCTGAATGGAATGTTATCAAACACATGGGAACCGATGTTTGATACCATTCTATTTATTCCATTCCAGCCATTAATGAGCCCGCCCTCACCTGTGGTTTATATAGCTTATACCGTATGTTTTCTCCCTATGTGGCTTCAGTTGGACTCGACAGGCAGGAGGACTTAGAGTCGTTTCTGAAGGAAGCAGAGATCATGCAGCACTTTGACCATAACAACGTTGTCAAACTTCTTGGTAATTCTGCCATACTAGCTCACCTTACTCTATTTTAATGCCGACTTTAATGCTATCACTCAACATTCCATTCATCCTTCAAATTCTTGTTGCAGTATTGGCATCCTCTAAAAGTATCTGTGTTTGTCCTGCAGGGGTCACCTTGGAGCAGGATTCTCCTTTGCCAGTCCCTCTGGTGATACTACCCTTCATGAAGCATGGAGACCTGCGCCGGTTCCTCATCGCTACCCGCTACGGGGATATTCCCATGGTGAGACACACACACACCCACACACAAGGACGCACATCACGCGTGCACTGTCTCTGACTAATATGTATAATCTAAATGAATACCTCTTCCCTCCTCACAGTTTGTGCCTCACCAGAGTCTTCTGCGCTTCATGGTTGACATTGCAGCAGGGATGGAGTATCTGAGTTCACATGGCTTTTTGCACAGGGACCTGGCTGCACGCAACTGCATGTAAGTCCACCAGGGGGTGCCAGTCAGTCAGAGTGTACTTACACGGGAGCCTCAGATAAGGAAGACCGCATGCATCTATGTCACAGGAGGTGGGTGGCACCTTAATTGGGGAGGACCGGCTGGTGGTAATGGATGGAGTGGAATTGTATCAAATACATCCAACGCATGTGTTTGATGCCATTCCATTTGCGTCATTCTAGCCATTATTATGAGCCGTCCTCCCCTCAGCAGCCTCCACTGATCTATGTCCACACCATTGGTATTCAGCTAAGGGAATACTATACGATGAAACCTACCAACATGTTCAATGAGGATGGGTAAGGTTCTTCCAGGCCTTCGAGGACATGGTACCAAGAAACACAGACTGATATCAGGATAGTGGGATGGATGGATACACCAGTTGGTAAATCAATTGAAACAAAGCCTTGTCACATTGAATATGCCTACAGATCACCATGCAATAGTAAAGATGTTTTCTTTGTAGCTGTAAGTAGATATTATTAAATGGTGTATAACGTAGTTGACTACCAGTCAGACTTGTTGTGTTTGTATCTGTGTGTGTCTGCGCTCGTGTGTCTTTCCCAGGTTGGGGATGATGTGTGTGTGTGTGTGTGTCTTTCCCAGGTTGGGGGATGATGTGTGTGTGTGTGTGTGTGTCTTTCCCAGGTTGGGGGATGATGTGTGTGTGTGTGTCTTTCCCAGGTTGGGGGATGATGTGTGTGTGTGTGTGCGCGCGCGCGTGTGTGTGTGTGTATATGTGTCTTTCCCAGGTTGGGGGATGACGTGTGTGTGTGTGTGTGTCTTTTTCAGGTTGGGGTATGATGTGTGTATGTGTCTTTCCCAGGTTGGGGGATGACGTGTGTGTGTTTTCCAGATTGGAGGATGACATGTGTGTGTGTGTCTTTTCCAGGTTGGGGGTTGATGTGTGTATGTGTCTTTTCCAGATTGGGGGATGACGTGTGTGTGTGTGTGTGTGTGTGTGTGTGTGTGTGTGTGTGTGTGTGTGTGTCTTTTCCAGGTTGGGGGAGGATGTGTGTATGTGTCCTTCCCAGATTGGGGGATGACGTGTGTGTGTGTCTTTCCCAGATTGGGGGATGACGTGTGTGTGTGTGTGTGTGTGTGTGTCTCTTTTCCAGGTTGGGGGATGATATGTGTATGTGTCTTTCCCAGGTTGGGGGATGACGTGTGTGTGTGTGTGTGTGTGTGTGTGTGTGTGTGTGTCTTTTCTACATTGGGGGATGATGTGTGTGTGTGTGTGTGTGTGTGTGTGTGTGTGTGTGTGTGTGTGTGTGTGTGTGTGTGTGTGTGTGTTTCCCAGGTTGGGGGATGACATGTGTATGTGTCTTTCCCAGGTTGGGGGATGACGTGTGTGTGTGTGTGTGTGTGTGTGTGTGTGTGTGTGTGTGTGTGTGTGTGTGTGTGTGTGTGTCTTTTCCAGGTTGGGGGATGATATGTGTATGTGTCTTTCCCAGGTTGGGGGATGACGTGTGTGTGTGTGTGTGTGTGTGTCTTTTCCAGGTTGGGGGATGATATGTGTATGTGTCTTTCCCAGGTTGGGGGATGACGTGTGTGTGTGTGTGTGTGTGTGTGTGTGTGTGTGTGTGTGTGTGTATCTTTTCTAGGTTGGGGGATGATGTGTATGTGTGTGTGTCTTTTCCAGGTTGGGGGATGATATGTGTATGTGTCTTTCCCAGGTTGGGGGATGACTTGCGCGTGTGTGTGGCTGACTTTGGCCTCTCCAAGAAGACATACAGCAACAACTACTACAGACAGACAGTGACTATCCGAATGCCGGTCAAGTGGATGGCCATAGAGAGCCTTTCAGAGTCCATCTTTACTAGCAAGACTGACGTGGTAAGTCACACATGATTAAGAGATGACTTGCTTGCATGACATCTGACTGATCCATCACTTGGACCAGCAGTGTGAGCTGACCCTGTGACCTGACCAGGGCAAACTCATTACTGAAGCTAGCAGAGGGTGATCCTAAAGATAGCTGTAAATAACTGGCTGTTATGCCAATGCATGTTTAAATTGAAGAAAGTGTGTGTGTGTGTGTGTCCCTTTACTACAGTGGTCATTTGCGGTCACCATGTGGGAGATAGTGTCCAGGGGAAGGACACCGTATCCTGGGGTCCACAACCATGAGCTCCTGGAGCTACTGAACGCTGGACACAGACTCAAGCTTCCTGAGTGTGATGACAAACTGTGAGTCCTCACTTTATTCTTGTCTAGTTTAGTAGTATGACCTCTCTTGTTATGGAGTCAATGGGGGAATGTAGCTCAATGCGTGTTCACAAGAACTGATGCTAGTTTTGTGAACGTAGATATGGT
Organism: Oncorhynchus nerka; assembly: GCF_034236695.1. Lineage (NCBI taxonomy): Eukaryota > Metazoa > Chordata > Actinopteri > Salmoniformes > Salmonidae > Oncorhynchus > Oncorhynchus nerka. Next base: position 57,870,500 of record NC_088403.1, read on the forward strand.
TACCAGTAGCCTGTGTTTACAATGTAATGTGTGAGTGCAATAATTAATTGAATTTGAAGCTGTATTTAGTGAAAACTTCAGTTTACAGATTCACACAGAGTTGCTGACAACTTGGGCCATGTTTGAATCCCACTGGGCAAAAACTGGTTGAATCAATATTGTTTCCACGTCATTTCAGCCAAAATCTGTAATGTGATGACGTTGAATCAACGTGGAAAACTGATTGGATTTCCAAAAAGTCATCAACGTCAGGGCATTTTGTATTTTTTCACCCAACTTTTAACCTACATCCAATGACAGGGTGACATTTTTGGTCGATTTCACGTTGAATTCACGTTATTTGACAACTCAACCAAATGTAAATCAAAGCCAGTGGTGAAAAAAAGTACTCAAATGTCATACTTGAAAAGATACCTTAATAGAAAATGCCTCAAGTAGAAATGAAAGTCACTCAGTAAAATACTACTTGAGTAAAAGTCTAAAAGTATCTGGTTTTAAATGTACTTAAGTACAGATGTGGAAGAAATACTAAATTGTCATAGTTGAGTAAAAGTATGAAGTAAAAGTAAATGCTATACATCAAATTCCTTTTATTAAGAAAACCATATGGCATGATGTTCTTGTTTTTTAAATGTACAGACAGCCAGGGACACACTCCAACACTCAGACATTATTTACAAATGCAGTATTTGTGTTTAGTGAGTCCTCCAGATCAGAGGCAGTAGGGTTGACAACACGTTATATTAATAGGTATGTGAATTGGACCATATTGCTGTCCTGCCGAGCATTCAAAATGTGACGAGTACTTTTGGGTATCAGGGAAAATGTATGGAGTAAAAAGTACATATTCTCTTCAGGAATGTAGTGGAGTAAAAGCAAAGTAATGTCCAGATACCCCCCAAAACTACTTAAGTAGTACTTTAAAGTATTTTTTACTTAAGTACTTTACACCACTGATCAAAGCTAGATGTTGAACTGACGTCTGTGCCCAGTGGGACATAAAGTGCGCCTGGTTTCTCCCCAAATATTTATTGGCTAGCTTCTGGACCTCCCCTGTAGTTCTAACTAATTGAATCAACGTGAGCCTTATTGGCACGACAGGCTGTAACTGAGAGTTGGGCAACATGGAGCATGTCCACAGAGGTGATATTGTCTGTGTAATTAATTATATGTTCACCCTGCCTCTCCCTCTCAATCCATCTTCCTTCCTCTCTCTGATACAGTGTCTCTTTCCTTTGTTCTCTCTCAATCCATCTTCTTCTCCCCTTCCCTCTTCCTTTCTGCACTGTCTGACTTATTCCTCTCTCTCCCTCCCTCCCTCACTCGCTCTCTACCTCCCTCTCTCTCTCTACCTCCCTCTCTCTCTCTACCTCCCTCTCTCTCTCTACCTCCCTCTCTCTCGCTACCTCCCTCTCTACCTCGCTCTCTCTCTACCTCGCTCTCTCTCTCTACCTCGCTCTCTCCCTCTACCTCGCTCTCTCTCTCTACCTCACTCTCTCTCTCTACCTCACTCTCTCTCTCTACCTCACTCTCTCTCTACCTCACTCTCTCTCTACCTCATCTCACGAGATGAGGGAGAGAAAGTAGATATATATATATACTGTATATATGCACTGTGTATCTACTCATCTCATCCCTGCACCTCTCATCTCCCCCCTAGTTATGAGGTGATGCTGAGTTGTTGGCACAGGGAACCAGGACACAGGCCTGATTTCAGGGAGCTGGGGGAGACGCTCAAAGGCCTTCTGTTTGAGCTGCCCCCGCTGGAGGCCAGCCAGGAGGCCCACTACATCAACCAGGGCCTGGAGGCTGCCACTTACAGTCCGTGGGTTGCCGATGGATATGACAACCCCGGTTTTGAGGAGGGCGCAGTGGGGAACGTGTACCTGCCCACCCCTGTGGGGGCTGGGGCTAATGCTAAACCTCCACCCAAGAAAGATGAGGAAGGATATCTGTTGTGTACGAAAACTGAGTCTGCTGTGTAGACAGTGGATTAGGAAGGCATTGTGGGTGTTTTATAGATGATATTTGTGAAAGAGGCTCTGCTTTTTAAAAACGTTCTCTGGTGTTTTATGTTCTGTCAGCTACGGTTATAGCCTTCAACAATCCAAGCGTGTTTGAATGTGTTTATTCCATGCGTCATCTCTGTGGTTAGATACCTCGGCACAAATCAACATATCAAATTTAGATAAATTCAAATCACCTTGACACTTTTATATGTACAGTATCTCGCTCTCCCTATGTGTGTGTGTGTGTGTGTGTGTGGCAGACAGATTGCTGGGCATTACCTTCTCTACTGATGATTGGTGTGCCACAATGTTTCTACAACTTCTGTAAATAATGTTTGATAATCAAATATTATTTTTATTTTTATAATGAACATTGTTTTAGGGATGATCTTTCAAACCCATAACTACATAAAAGCATTACATTTTTCCAGAGTTCAAATTTGCATGAAGAAAGAGTGATATTATACAAGAATAGAGTGTGATGTGTCACCAAAGACAGTACAGTATGAAGATAAGCTAAAACTGCTTCTCCAAAAGAAATCCCCGATCACACTTGTTTGCGAGCTCATGGCGACGTTAGCTTGCAATGCTCATGCGTAGATACACGTCATCGGGTCTAACCGGCGTCTCGAGCGGAACTGCGCATATGCAGGCCGTCAAATCAAAGGCGTTATAAACTCCGTTATAAAGTTGTTTTTCACGAAAATGTAAACGTGTCAGTTTGTCACTTTCGCTAGTTTGGAGTAATAACATGTTCAACTACTTGATACATTGGCTCTGATCTAGGTTGTGCCTTTAGATTTCGAAAAAGTAACAAAGGAATAATTTTTCAATTTTCTCATTGTCTTCTCAAACCCCGGCCAGTCTGTTTGGTCTGTTTCGCTTAGAAAGTCTGCGGTGTCACCATGTCCAGGTATGGCGTATTCATGACAACTGGGAACTCGAATAGAAACGAGGTCAAATCATGACGTCAGTGATCTTTAGGTCGGAAAGTCGGAGCAAAAAAAAAAGGTCCGAGTTCCCGACTTGGAATACTGAGTTGGGAGCAAAACAATTTTTTTCGAGTTCCCTGTTGTCTTGATCGCACTAAAGTCGGAGATTTCCGAGTTCCTAGTTGTCTTGATCGCACTAAAGTCGGAGATTTCCGAGTTCCTAGTTGTCTTGGTCGCACTAAAGTCGGAGATTTGAACGCGGAAGTAGACTTTGAACTACAACTCCCATCATCAGACCCTTTCAAGATTTGTCTGTAGTGCCACATCATTTGATGTCACTGCCGCACCTGCGCAGCCATCTTGTACTTCTAGCGAGGAGCGGACACAGAAAGAAATCAAAAGGATCAAATAAACCTGTCAAATCAGAAGAAAATAGGAATGTCTTTAAACGTTATATAGCCGATTAGACACCCAAGAAGTACAAGGTTAGGTAAAAAAAAGACATTGAAGTGCTTCGGATATCCAGACCTACAAGTCATATTTTGCTTGTGAGTGAGAGGAGGAAGGAACAGTCAAATCGCCGAAAGAAAAACACATCCCGAACATCAGTCAAATCATGAATCCAGAATAGTGAGTAGACCCGCCGCCCCGAGAACCACTAATATATTTTACTGTAATGGTACATGAATTATCAAACAAGCTATTGTTTGGTGCGGTCAGTTCCATAACATGAGTTTCAAGCGGTATGTAGCTATTCAGCTAGCTAGCGTCAGCTGATCTCTTTCCCGTGCCAACCAACGCTAGCTAGCATAATGTTTTACATACACATAGCTAGCTAGGCATCACGTCATTGATATAACGTTACGCATTGTCAATAAATACAGCTAGTTTTCTTGTCCCTCAAACATCTGTCACTTGTGTGTGGCCCTGAAATGCTCGGTGCGGTGGCGACCGGAGAATTAGGACGTTGTGCTTAAACGTCACCCCGGTGCAGTAGTTACAGTAGCAGGTGAGATCTGAGATCGCTTTGTCAGAAACTCACAGTTGGGCGAAGGTTCTTTGTCTCTAGCTGCAACGTAATGTAGCTAACTAGCTAATAATAACTATGTTAATGTTCGGGCCAAAACTTAGGTGCTACTGAGCCAGAGTATATGGGCTTGAGGAGACGAGATCTGCTCTGACGCACAGGATCCTTCAATTCAAAGTCCCATTGACCAGCTGTGCAAACGTTTTGTCAATTCCTTTCGGTACTCACCAGAATATGCAATTTCGCCGAACTATCGTCATTACTGCCGTTACCAACGTTATGTACTTAAAAAAAAAGGTCTAAATACAAGTAATATTCTTTCGCGATACTGTAGTGCTGCTGGATCAGTCGACCTGTGCGCGGCAGTAATGAGTGATCTTTTTTTTATCGGATGTGCTGAAGGGAGAAGGAGCCTCGTAAGGAGACCAGAGTGTGGGTGTGTCAAAGACGCTCTGCCATAGATTAGACCAGGGATTGGGCAATTTTGATGGGGGTGGGGGCCACAAAAAAACGGAATCATCATGAGGGGCCAGTGGCTCATGGGTCTTCATACCCACATTGATACCCCCCACCTTGCAGGCAAAACATTTTAGCAGCCCCCCTCTTGACAGTGAAGAGAACATTTACGTTTTAAAGTTCATTTCCTGCAGTTCTACACATTTTTCCATAGGTTGGAGGCAGATGTTTGCAGTTTTTAATATAACTGATGATCAATTGGTTTAGATAGTTGGCCGCTAGACTAATTTACCAATCTATAAAATGTTAGCTGACACGGGCTAATTGAGTGACTGCTGATTCGTTTTCCATACGCCCACTCCTTTCCGTACACCCACTCGCCCATACTCCGGTCGCCATATTGGACTGCAGCTAGCCATACTTGGCCGAAGGGGGATTTGGGAGTACATACCGTGTGTAACAGCAGTAATGGCAGTAATGATGATAGTTGCTCAGCATAATATTAAACATTTAGTTCTGTGTACAGCCAGAAGCACAGCTAAATGCCCTATGTAGAAGTAGTTGCTTGAACACAAATTAATATTGGTATCACCATGATGTGATAATTTCTTGCCTCGGCAGTCTTTCTCCACACTTTCTCTATATTGTGCTTAAGCCTATCCTAAGCTATCCTAAGTATTGTTGCAAGGTATACTAGTACCACCGCAATATCACGGTACCAAAACATAATTCAACTTATGATACCAACATTTTAGAATACCGTTTCAAATGATACTACCACATTTTTCAGCCCTTACCGATCGAAAGAACCTGCTGGCGCCGGTTGTAAGATGTTTATAAAGTCCTTTTGGTGATAAATTCAGTTGAATTTAAGAAAAAGCCGTTAGTCTCCTTGTATGCGCAAGTCCAATAATATCCATTTCACTTTCATGCATATATCACGTGTGGCAGCTGTAATCATCGAGCTACATCCTCTGCCAGCCCTCACTCACCTCCTTCTCCCCATCCTCTCTTCATGCGCATCTATTTTTCCATCCGTTTTTAAAATATAATTAAGCCATGATGGTGAGCAGGGATGCAGACCCCGATGAGTCTTCTGTTAAAGTTGTACATTTGGGGGCCTCCCGGCCGCGACCGGGAGGTCCGTGGGGCGACGCACAATTGGCCTAGCGGTTGGGTTGTGTATCGGAGGACGCATGACTTTCAACCTTCGTCTCTCCCGAGCCCGTACGGGAGTTGTAGCGATGAGACAAGATACCACGAAATTGAGGAGAAAAAAGGGTTAAAAAAACAATTAAAAAAAAAACAGTTGTACATTTGTTACATTGGAGCAGCGTGCAGAGTGTGTCATGTTGATACATTGTATAATTTCATCGCCTGTTATAACCAAGAGCACCCACCAGCCTGTGTAGACTTTGCAAGTTCACTGTCATGCCGCCTCTGAGTGTCAGAGAGGGAAACTGGAGCACCGTTCGCGACAGGCACCTTTACAGAAAAGAAAACGGTTTGTCTCTAGCCTAAAACGGTTCAAATATGACCCATATTACCAGAGGTCTTGTCTCTAGCCTAAAACGGTTCAAATATGACCCATATTACCAGAGGTCTTGTCTCTAGCCTAAATGGTTCAAATATGACCCATATTACCAGAGGTCTTGTGTCTAGCCTAAAACGGTTCAAATATGACCCATATTACCAGAGGTCTTGTCTCTAGCCTAAAACGGTTCAAATATGACCCATATTACCAGAGGTCTTGTCTCTAGCCTAAACGGTTCCAATATGACCCATATTACCAGAGGTCTTGTCTCTAGCCTAAAACGGTTCAAATATGACCCATATTACCAGAGGTCTTGTCTCTAGCCTAAAACGGTTCCAATATGACCCATATTACCAGAGGTCTTGTCTCTAGCCTAAACGGTTCCAATATGACCCATATTACCAGAGGTCTTGTCTCTAGCCTAAAACGGTTCAAATATGACCCATATTACCAGAGGTCTTGTCTCTAGCCTAAAACGGTTCAAATATGACCCATATTACCAGAGGTCTTGTCTCTAGCCTAAACGGTTCCAATATGACCCATATTACCAGAGGTCTTGTCTCTAGCCTAAAACGGTTCAAATATGATCCATATTACCAGAGGTCTTGTCTCTAGCCTAAAACGGTTCCAATATGACCCATATTACCAGAGGTCTTGTCTCTAGCCTAAAACGGTTCAAATATGACCCATATTACCAGAGGTCTTGTCTCTAGCCTAAAACGGTTCAAATATGACCCATATTACCAGAGGTCTTGTCTCTAGCCTAAAACGGTTCAAATATGACCCATATTACCAGAGGTCTTGTCTCTAGCCTAAAACGGTTCAAATATGACCCATATTACCAGAGGTCTTGTCTCTAGCCTAAACGGTTCAAATATGACCCATATTACCAGAGGTCTTGTCTCTAGCCTAAAACGGTTCAAATATGACCCATATTACCAGAGGTCTTGTCTCTAGCCTAAACGGTTCAAATATGATCCATATTACCAGAGGTCTTGTCTCTAGCCTAAAACGGTTCCAATATGACCCATATTACCAGAGGTCTTGTCTCTAGCCTAAAACGGTTCCAATATGACCCATATTACCAGAGGTCTTGTCTCTAGCCTAAAACGGTTCAAATATGATCCATATTACCAGAGGTCTTGTCTCTAGCCTAAAACGGTTCAAATATGACCCATATTACCAGAGGTCTTGTCTCTAGCCTAAACGGTTCAAATATGATCCATATTACCAGAGGTCTTGTCTCTAGCCTAAAACGGTTCCAATATGACCCATATTACCAGAGGTCTTGTCTCTAGCCTAAAACGGTTCCAATATGACCCATATTACCAGAGGTCTTGTCTCTAGCCTAAAACGGTTCAAATATGATCCATATTACCTATTGGGATTAGCACACATTTGATATAATTTCACAAACAACGTTGTTCAGTCATGTTACCTAGCTAGCTGACAGTAGGTCTAGGCACATTTGATTGGCCCAGGAAAAAAGGACAAGGCTCTGCTCTCTTGAGATGTATTTCAAAAAGTAGGATTCATATAGGCCTAATAACTATTTCAAAAATCTATTTCTTACAAGTGCTCTTTAAATTCTGTTTGGTTCCTAACGTCTTAAAAGTTGGTAGCAGTGTGTGTGTATTTGTTGGAGAGAGAGACCAGGGAGGGTGTGCGGAACGGAGGGAAAGTGTGTGTGTCTGTTAACTGAAGGGTAAAGCAGGTTTCTTGTTGTTTTCCCCTTACTGCTACAATAACATGTAGATCATTATGCATGTATACTGAATGAAAATATAAACGCAACAATTTCAAAGATTTTACTTAGTTATAGTACATAGAAGGAAATCAGTCAATTGAAATAAATAAATTAGGCCCTAATCTATGGATTTCACATTACTGGGCAGTGGCCATGTGAGGGCATAGGCCCACCCATTTGGAAGCCAGGCCCAGCTAATCAGAATGAGTTTTTCCCCACAAAAGGGCTTTATTACAGAAAAAAATACTTCTCAGCAACCCCCCTCCTCAGACGATCCCACAGGTGAAGAAGCCAGATGTGGAGGTCCTGGTCTGGCTTGATCACATGTGGTTGTGAGGCCAGTTGGATGTACTGCCTAATTCTCTAAAATGATGTTGGAGGCGGATTATGGTAGAGAAATGAGCATTCAATTCTCTGGCAACAGCTCTGTTGGACATGCCTGCAGTCAGCATGCCATTTGCACGCTTCTCACATCTGTGGTGTTGTGTGACACAACTGCACATTCTAGTTGCCTTTTATTGCCTCCAGCACAAGGTGCACCTGTGTAATGATCACGCTGTTTAATCAGCTTCTTGATATGCCACACCTGTCAGGTAGATGGATAAACATGAAACACTTTACATGTTGTGATTATATTTTTGTTGAGTATATATTCCTTCCTCCCATTCCTCCAGCCAAATCACAGATATGCCTTTGCAAATATGAGCAAATCAGCCATTCTATGCCGTATATTATTATACACTGAACGGTGTGAAGTTAAATTCAATGTTTTGTATTGAGTGAGAAGTGTGAATTTCAGTGACAGGTTTTTGCGTAGCACATGCGTAAAACGGAAACGACCGCCCGAGGGACGGGGCGAACAGGACACTCGGCCACTGATTATAAAAATGTTTCTTCCCGTGGTATTGCGATACTACTCTATCATATCCTTAGTAAAACTTTGGTACCGTGACAACACTAATCCTAAATAGAATAAATTGATGCAACTTGACATCAGTAGTAGGGCTTATTACTAGAGTCAAGTAGCAACAGTGTTTATAATTTACATTTACATTTAAGTCATTTATAATGTCTAGTCTTTGGTCTAATGCTGGATGCTTTCATTTCAGTGACTACCTGTTCAAGCTCCTCCTTATTGGTGACTCCGGTGTGGGAAAGTCCTGTCTTCTGCTCCGCTTTGCTGTAAGTCTACTCACTGTATATACTATTACTGTACACAGCTATTTAGTAAGTGGCGTTCGTTCTGGTGCCTTCTGTCAAAAGTGCAGTTTCCTGGATCTGTCTAACTGTTCTCTCTTCCCTGCCTCCAGGATGACACCTACACGGAGAGCTACATCAGCACCATCGGTGTAGACTTCAAGATCCGCACCATCGAGCTGGACGGCAAGACCATCAAACTACAGATTGTGAGTCTGACACAATGACCACCTCTACCACTACCACGGTCGACCGATTTATGATTGGAGGACCAAAAAATGCAGATACCGATTAATCTGACATTTTTTAAAATTCATTTATTTGTAATAATGACAATTACAACAATACGGAATGAACACTTATTTTAACTTCATATAATACATCAATAAAAATCCATTTAGCCTCAAAAAAATAATGAAACATGTTAAATTTGGTTTAAATAATGCAAAAACAAAGTGTTGGAGAAGTAAAAGTGCAATATGTGCCATGTAAAAAAGCTAACGTTTGAGTTCCTTGCTCAGAACATGAGAACATATGAAATTTGGTGGTTCCTTTTTAACATGAGACTTCAATATTCCAAGGTAAGAGGTTTTTAGGTTGTAGTTAATATAGTATTTATAGGACTATTTCTCTCTATACCATTTGTATTTCATATACCTTTTGACTATTGCATGTTCTTATGGGCACTATAGTATTGCCAGTGTAACAGTATAGCTTCCGTCCCTCGCCTCGAACCAGGAACATATCGACAACAGCCACACTCGAAGCAGCGTTACCCATCGCTCCACAAAAGCCGCGGCCCTTGCAGAGCAAGGGGAATAACTACTCCTCAGAGCGAGTGACGTTTGAAATGCTATTAGCGCGCACCCAGCTAACTAGCTAGCCATTTCACATCGGTTACACCAGCCATTAGGCTGATAGGCTTTAAGTCATAAACAGCTCTGTGCATGCGAAGAGCTGCTGGAAAAACGCACGAAAGTGCTGTTTGAAATCATGCTTACGAGCCTGCTGGTGCCTACCATCGCTCAGTCTGCTCTATCAAATCATAGACTTAATTATAACTTAACACACACAAATACGAGCCTTTGGTCATTAATATGGTCGAATCCGGAAACTACCATTTCGAAAACAAAACGTTAATTATTTCAGTGAAATACGGAACCGTTCGGTATATTATCTAACGGGTGGCATCCCTAAGTCTAAATATTCTTGTTACATTGCACAACCTTCAATGTATGTCATAATTATGTAACATTTTGGCAAATGATTTCGCAATAAGCCAGGCCGCCCAAACTGTTGCATATACACTGACTCTGCGTGCAATGAACGCAAGAGAAGTGACACAATTTCACCTGGTTAATATTGCCTGCTAACCTGGATTTATTCTAGCTAAATATGCAGGTTTAAAAATATATACTGTGTATTGATTTTAAGAAAGGCATTGGTATTTATGGTTAGGTACAGTCGTCCAACGATTGTGCTTTTTTCGCAAATGTGCTTTTGTTAAATCATCCCCCAGCGTTGCATCGATTATATGCAACGCAGGACACGCTAGATAAACTAGTAATATCATCAAGCATGTGTAGTTATAACTAGTGATTATGATTGATTGATTGTTTTTTATAAGATAAGTTTAATGCTAGCTAGCAACTTACCTTGGCTTCTACTGCATTCATGTAACAGGCAGGCTCCTCATGGAGTGCAATGAGAGGCAGGTGGTTAGAGTGTTGGACTAGTTAACTGCAAGGTTGCAAGATTAGATCCCCCGAACTGACAAGGTGAAAATCTGTCGTTCTGCCCCTGAACAAGGCAGTTAACCCACCGTTCCTAGGCTGTCATTGAAAATAAGAATGTGTTCTTAACTGACTTGCCTAATTAAATAAAGGTATTAAAAAAATCTGCACCCAAAAATACAGATTTCCGATTGTTATGAAAACAACTTGATTAATCGGTCGACCTCTACTACCAACATCACCGCACCACCACTACCAACATCACATCACCGCACCACCACTACAAACATCACCGCACCTCTACTACCAACATCATCGCACCTCCACTACCAACATCACCGCACCACCACTACAAACATCACCGCACCTCTACTACCAACATCACCGCACCACCACTACCAACATCACCGCACCACCACTACCAACATCACCGCACCACCACTACCAACATCACCGCACCACCACTACCAACATCACCGCACCACCACTACCAACATCACATCACCGCACCACCACTACAAACATCACCGCACCTCTACTACCAACATCATCGCACCTCCACTACCAACATCACCGCACCACCACTACCAACATCACCGCACCACCACTACCAACATCACCGCACCACCACTACCAACATCACCGCACCACCACTACCAACATCACCGCACCACCACTACCAACATCACATCACCGCACCACCACTACAAACATCACCGCACCTCTACTACCAACATCACCGCACCTCCACTACCAACATCACCGCACCACCGCTACCAACATCACCGCACCACCGCTACCAACATCACCGCACCACCGCTACCAACATCACCGCACCACCACTACCAACATCACCGCACCACCACTACCAACATCACCGCACCACCACTACCAACAGTGTGACTACCACCACTACCAACATCACCGCACCACCACTACCAACAGTGTGACTACCACCACTGACCCCAATTATTCGTCTGGTCCAAGATTTTTTGTTGTGTCGAGCAGCAGCAAATGTATATATTTTGTTATGGCACACGAGACACCTGTCTTATTTGCACCCATCTCAGTGAACTAATCCACTGCGGAGGCACAGTTCAAGAAGGGGAGTGTGGCTGCGCTATGCACATCTCTCCAGAATGCACTCTCTCCCGCAAATTTGTGCACATTCATTGTTTCTTAACTTCATTGTGTGAATCGTTTGCGTTTAATTGCTAGTATCTATCAATTCCCCATTACATACAGTATCACCAGTAGTACATTTACTGTTAATTCCTTTCATTTCTAATCTACAATGTTTGTTTGGTTACGGTAATGTCTGTTAATGCGTTCGATATATTATTATTCTAGTCTTTTACCATTCTCATTGAGGAGTGGACATGTTATTTACAGAGCGCACAACCTTTGCTACATTTGTGAGAAACTTGTTTTTTGGATTATTTCATTCCATTTACGAATTTTGTCAATGTAGTCATTGTCTGTTGTTTGGAGCGCTCCTGTCCACGTTGAGTAAGGATGCGCTCCTGATTACGCATAGAAGCTGGCCAATAGGCTACCGTGCTCGCAAATGTAGGCATATAAATGTGCCCATTTGTGGATCTGATAGTATTTCTGATTGGCTTAATGCACCACCGCTAATGACCTGTGGAGCTTCTCGAAGTAATGTTTTCTTCACCTCTAACAGCAAGCAAAACACAGTCTGTTTTTAACATCCATTGAGAATTACAATAGTTCCTCATTAAATAGGCCTGCGTGATTACTTCTTATCCCAAGCGCAAATAAGGGAAAGGGGGATACCTAGTCAGTTGTTCAACTGAAATGTGTCTTCCACATTTAACCCCTCTGAATCAGAGGTGCGAAGTAGCCTACAGCTGTGTGTCTGTCCCGAGCTCACTGGCACAGTAAAGGCCCAGAATATTTTAGACAATGATGCAAGGAGCTTCCGTTCTGACCCAAGTTTATAGTTTATACAATGTTTTAAGTTCATTGCAGACAGGCCATTTTTAGCCAATGTGATTTATATAATATTTATTTTAATCAGGATATTTTCTACCTGCAATGGGTTTATTTGTTTGCTTCATAGGATAGTGTTACATATTTGGCAATAGAAGTAACTTATGTTTATCATTTTCATTTAGGTTTGGATAGAATTTTGATTAACCACATGACAATGATTTTGAGATATGAAGACATTATAAATTAAATGAAACTATATGCATATGAAAACCATAACTGGCGTGCAGATTGGTAGAAATGGTAAGATAAATGGACGTTCCACATGAGATTTCCGGAGAGTAACGACAGAATCTGGGAAAGCCAGTAGGAGCGCGAAGAGGATGGTCGGGACGGGTTAGGTTTGTTTTCCTTCTGGTTATCTGTATCTCTGGCTCCCTCTTGAGTAATTTGTCTTATTTCATCAAACAGTGAGCTTAAAGCATCAGACAAGCTCAATGCATATATCGTTGATTTTATTAAAACACCACCACCGCCCACTCCCAACACCACCACCACCACCGCCCACTCCCAACACCACCACCGCCCACTCCCACCACCACCGCCCACTCCCACCACCACCGCCCACTCCAAACACCACCACCACCACCACCGCCCACTCCCAACACCACCACCACCACCGCCCACTCCCAACACCACCACCGCCCACTCCCACCACCACCACCACCGCCCACTCCAAACACCACCACCACCGCCCACTCCCAACACCACCACCGCCCACTCCCAACACCACCACCACCACCGCCCACTCCCAACACCACCACCTCCGCCCACTCCCAACACCACTACCACCACCGCCCACTCCTACCACCACCACCACCGCCCACTCCTACCACCACCACCACCGTCCACTCCCAATACCACCACCACCACCGCCCACTCCCAACACCACCACCTCCGCCCACTCCCACCACCACCACCGCCCACTCCCAACACCACCACCACCTCCGCCCACTCCCAACACCACCACCACCACCGCCCACTCCTACCACCACCACCACCGTCCACTCCCAACACCAACACCACCACCGCCCACTCCCAATACCAACACCACCACCGTCCACTCCCAATACCAACACCACCACCGTCCACTCCCAATACCAACACCACCACCGTCCACTCCCAATACCAACACCACCACCGTCCACTCCCAATACCACCACCACCGTCCACTCCCAACACCACCACCACCACCGCCCACTCCCAACACCACCACCGCCCACTCCAAACACCACCACCACCACCACCGCCCACTCCCAACACCACCACCACCACCGCCCACTCCCAACACCACCACCTCCGCCCACTCCCAACACCACCACCACCACCGCCCACTCCTACCACCACCACCACCGCCCACTCCTACCACCACCACCACCGTCCACTCCCAATACCACCACCACCACCGCCCACTCCCAACACCACCACCTCCGCCCACCCCACCACCACCACCGCCCACTCCCAACACCACCACCACCTCCGCCCACTCCCAACACCACCACCACCACCGCCCACTCCTACCACCACCACCACCGTCCACTCCCAACACCAACACCACCACCGCCCACTCCCAATACCAACACCACCACCGTCCACTCCCAATACCAACACCACCACCGTCCACTCCCAATACCACCACCACCGTCCACTCCCAATACCACCACCACCGCCCAATACCACCACCACCGCCCACTCCCAACACCACCACCACCACCGTCCACTCCTACCACCACTGCCCACTCCCAATACCACCACCACTGCCCACTCCCAATACCACCACCACTGCCCACTCCCAACACCACCACCACTGCCCACTCCCAACACCACCACCACCGTCCACTCCCAACACCAACACCACCACCGCCCACTCCCAATACCAACACCACCACCGCCCACTCCCAATACCAACACCACCACCGTCCACTCCCAATACCAACACCACCACCGTCCACTCCCAATACCAACACCACCACCGTCCACTCCCAATACCACCACCACCGTCCACTCCCAACACCACCACCACCACCGCCCACTCCCAACACCACCACCGCCCACTCCCACCACCACCGCCCACTCCAAACACCACCACCACCACCACCGCCCACTCCCACCACCACCGCCCACTCCAAACACCACCACCACCACCACCGCCCACTCCCAACACCACCACCGCCCACTCCCAACACCACCACCACCACCGCCCACTCCCAACACCACCACCTCCGCCCACTCCCAACACCACCACCACCACCGCCCACTCCTACCACCACCACCACCGCCCACTCCTACCACCACCGTCCACTCCCAATATCACCACCACCACCGCCCACTCCCAACACCACCACCTCCGCCCACTCCCACCACCACCACCGCCCACTCCCAACACCACCACCACCTCCGCCCACTCCCAACACCACCACCACCACCGCCCACTCCTACCACCACCACCACCGTCCACTCCCAACACCACCACCGCCCACTCCCAATACCAACACCACCACCGTCCACTCCCAATACCAACACCACCACCGTCCACTCCCAATACCACCACCACCGTCCACTCCCAATACCACCACCACCGCCCACTCCCAATACCACCACCACCGCCCACTCCCAACACCACCACCACCACCGTCCACTCCTACCACCACTGCCCACTCCCAATACCACCACCACTGCCCACTCTCAATACCACCACCACTGCCCACTCCCAATACCACCACCACTGCCCACTCCCAACACCACCACCACTGCCCACTCCCAACACCACCACCACTGCCCACTCCCAACACCACCACCACTGCCCACTCCCACCACTGCCCACTCCCACCACCACTCCCAACACCACCACCACTGCCAACTCCCACCACCACCACCACTGCCAACTCCCACCACCACTGCCAACTCCCACCACCACTGCCAACTCCCACCACCACTGCCAACTCCCACCACCACTGCCAACTCCCACCACCACCACCACTCCCAACACCACCACCACCACTCCCAACACCACCACCGCCCACTCCCAACACCACCACCACTGCCCACTCCCAACACCACCACCACTGCCCACTCCCACCACCACTGCCCACTCCCACCACCACTGCCCACTCCCACCACCACTGCCCACTCCCAACACCACTGCCCACTCCCAACACCACTGCCCACTCCCAACACCACCACCACTCCCAACACCACCACCACTCCCCACTCCCAACACCACCACCACTCCCAACACCACCACCACTCCCAACACCACCACCACTGCCCACTCCCACCACCACTGCCCACTCCCCGCGCCTTTATTCCAACACCATTTCCTGATGTTCTAAAGGCTTGACTAGATTTGATAAACGGTTCAGTAACCTAGTTGCTTAGCTTTACCTCCTGTGTTTGCTCTGTAGTTTAACGACTCGCCCTAAGGCTAAACAACAGGGACCCCGTTCTGTTCCCAACATGCCTCTTTAGATCCAAGGAGGGGAACTATAGATGTTCGTGTGATTTTCTATTGACCATACATACCTAGTGCTAATCCAGATTCTTTCAGGACAGGAATGATGTGAACTTGGGTGACGACAGGCAAGTGTGTGTTTTTTAGTCATTTAAATGAACCTGGTCTGTTTTGTTTGTTGGCATTAAACAACTCTCTCTCTCCCCTCCATGTCACTTTTGTCATTCTCCACTCCCTCCCTCTCTCAGTGGGACACTGCTGGTCAGGAGAGGTTCCGCACCATCACCTCCAGCTACTACAGAGGCGCCCACGGCATCATCGTGGTCTATGATGTCACAGATCAGGTGGGTCATTAGTTCGGAGGCGATCTGTGGTAAGACCTAGTCCTACTGGGTTTGAACTATTCTTAATCAAATGCTGTACTTCCCAAGTCCTTTTGACATACTAAAATGTTGTCTTTTGCATGGACATATTAGCCCTCTACCTGTTTCTCACATGCCTGTAGGATAGGCAGCCATTCACTGTCACTAATCTCACACTCTGTCTTGTGTATCTCCGTCCTGCTCTGTAGGAGTCGTACAACAATGTGAAGCAGTGGCTGCAGGAGATCGATCGCTACGCCAGCGAGAACGTCAACAAGCTGCTGGTGGGGAACAAGTGTGACCTCACCACCAAGAAAGTAGTGGACTACACAACAGCCAAGGTACAGCTACCATACAACACCTGCAATCCCAGATGAAATGCACTCCCAATGAGTAGTGTTTAGGAGATTTCAGGCTACACAAATCAATGATTGAATTTCTTTGTTTTGAGCACTCAATATCTCTCTAAATCTATATCATAATTAATGTGGTAATACCTGAGGGGATCGAATGCATAATATTAGATCTTTTAACATTTTTTTTTTCATTGGTCAGATAAAAAAAAAAGATACTTTGAAGTCAAAAGTATAGATATAATATTGTGATATGCAACTGTATAAATAATTTCCCCACCACTAGTGTATATTAAACTCACAGACAAAATTACGCACCATACTGCCAGTACTTTTTGACAATTTAACGCATACAATACCAACATTTTTGAACCGTTATACAGCTTTTTAATGAACAATACAACAGGCTGAGAGAGGCTGGACTGAGGGCTTGTAGGCCTGTTGTAAAGGCAGGTCCTCACCAGACATCACCGACAACAACGTTGCCTATGGGCATAAACCCACCGTCGCAGGACCAGACAGGACTGGCAAAAGGTGCTCGTCACTGATGAGTCACGGTTTTGTCTCACCAGGGGTGATGGTCGAATTTGCGTTTATCGTAGAAGGAATGAGCGTTACACCGAGGCCTGTACTCTGGAGAGGGATCGATTTGGAGGTGGAGGGTCCATCATGGTCTGGGGCGATGTGTCACAGCATCATCGGACTGAGCTTGTTTTCATTGCAGGCAATCTCGACTCTGTGCATTACAGGGAAGACATCCTCCTCCCTCATGTGGTACCCTTCCTGCAGGCTCATCCTGACATGACCCTCCAGCATGACAATGCCACCAGCCATACTGCTCATTCTGTGCATGATTTCCTGCAAGACAGGAATGTCAGTGTTCTGCCATGGCCAGCAAAGAGCCCGGAGCTCAATCCCATTGAGCACGTCTGGGACCTGTTGGATCGGAGGGTGAGGGATAGGACCATTCCCCCCCAAAAATGTCTGGGGACTTGCAGGTGCCTTGTTGGAAGAGTGGGGTAACATCTCACAGCAAGAACTGGCACATCTAGTGCAGTCCATGATGAGATGTACTGCATTACTTAATGCAGCTGGTGGCCACACTGTTACTTTAGATTTTTGACCCCCCTTTATTCAGGGACACATTATTCAAATTCTGTTAGTCACATGTCTGTGGAAGTTGTTCAGTTTATGTCTCAGTTGTTGAATCTTGTTATGTTCATACACATATTTACACATGTTAAGTTCGCTGGAAATAAACGCAGTTGACTGTGCGAGGACGTTTCTTTTTTTGCAGAGGTTACATACACACACACACACATAAAATACATACGTTTGACCCCTATCTATTCTGTCCCTATTTGCCGCCTGCAGGAATTTGCTGACTCCCTGGCCATCCCCTTCCTGGAAACGAGTGCCAAGAACGCCACCAATGTGGAGCAGGCCTTCATGACCATGGCTGCTGAGATCAAGAAGAGGATGGGCCCCGGGGCCACAGCTGGAGGGGACAAGCCCAACCTGAAGATAGACAGCACCCCTGTCAGGCAGTCTGGAGGGGGGTGCTGTTAAACTGGACTCTGTTCTGGATGCTCTCCTCTTCTTCACCCTCCCTGCTCTGGGCTTCACTTCCTCCACCTCTTAATCCCTCAGCCTCCCTCCCATCTCCCGTTGTCTTACTCTTGCCGCGGGATGGGTGGTTGGATAGGGAGGGGAGGAGTTGAGGGGTGAGAACTGGGGACTGACTTTAAGACCGTATCTCCCCACAGAAAAGTAAAGAGAAAAGTTAGGTGGGGGTTAGGTTGAGAACTTTTTTTTCTTTTTTTCCAAGCGATGAGTCAGGAACGTAAACAGATATGAGAAAAGATTGGTATTGACTTAGAGGAGAACTGGGTGATAGAAGATTAGGTTTTAGATTCCGGCGAGCGCTTATCTCTCTCCCTCTCCTGTGTACACACACACACGCACACACACACACACACACAGACAGACAGAACAGGGGGCGGAGTGATTCTCCCATAGGAAGTCGTCACAGGTGAGGTTCTCTTTCCTTTAGGCTATGTCTGTCATTGCTATCCAATGGAAGTCCTATAGCAAAATCAGTTTAGAGTGCTACAGTAATCTGTCATTTATGTATTGGACCTGTTTTATCTCAGACTGCTGGGGTGCCTTGTAGTCATGGCGATGTGTCACCCACCGTCTTAAGTCTGTTTATAGGTATCAAGTGAGTGACGTTTTCAATCTAGCCTACGGTCTACGTTCCACATGCAATAGTAACACTAATGCACTATTTATACCCATCCATCCATCCATTGTATGAACTGAATTGGCGTTGGGGCAGACTGCACCACTACCAGCGTCCTAACAACGGAGTCATCCATCATATTAATCGATGAGGATACGGGTATCTTAGAAATAGAATAAATAGACCGGACTCTGAAGGAAGGCATCAGCAGAGAGGGGAGAGACATACACTTTGTCTGTGTGGAGAAGAGGGTGCTGGGAAGGATCGCTCTGACTCCCCGTAGAGCCTGAGCTTTAGGTTGATTCGACACAGAACAGGAGAACTTTTGGTTGAACTTGGAATCACTCCTTCCCTTCATCCCTCTACATGCAGACGGGAGGATGTAGTGAGAGAGACTCTTGGTTTTTGAGTGCTTTAATAGACTGTATGGTGTTAGTTAGCTCACATCACTCCTCTTGTTAGGATTTCACATGTAAAAAAAGACCAAGCATAAATATTTGAGATCATGTTTGTATGTCTTTTAAGTTGCCAGGACTCTATATTACAGTATGCCCAAGGTGGTTCTTCAACATAAACAGACAGTGTACACACACACACACACACACAGAACGGGGCATGACGTAGTACTAGATTAGTGGTGGGAGTATGTCGGGGCTTGGGCAAGCGATATTCAACTAATTAACAGGACATATGAAACAAGAAATTGGCAATATTCTCTCTTCATATTCATAGATTATTGTTCATATTATTTTATTGTTATTACAATGATTTTATTATTTGTATTTTCTGTCGTTTTTTTCTAATCGAAAAAGCTTGTAAAAATTGCTTGAAATGTTGTTTGGTCGGGGGAGTTGGGGAGTTGTCTCTGACAGCTACTGTGCCTCACTGGACTCTGAAAGATACGGACCGCGTGCATAACCTCTGTAGCATGTCACACCACAGGTTCTTTACGCCTTGGCCATGGTCCACTTCTCAGACCGTGTTGCCATCCACCATTTGTCATCACGTGTCCCACCGTGCATTTCTTTTATGGTTGTCATGGTTTCATGTCAGTTAGTGTGGTCATTAGGAAGCGTAGCCATTATGAAGCGTAGCCAACTCATTACCCCTCTCTAGATCAGTGCGTGAATGGTGTTCTTCAATCTTCATCATTGTCAACTGCTATCTAGTTCCAGTAGCCTCTATACAGCTTAAGACATGGAGTGTGTTTGGCTGATCAGAATGTGTGTTAATGGGCCTGGCTGTCCTGACTGAGTCCCCCTTCTACAGGAACCTGCCCTGCGTCGTTCCCTTCCCAGTCTGTCCTCATGGTTCTCATGGCTGTGTGTGATTTCTCAGGCATTCCTATGGAACTATGGAACCTAGCAGGAAAGTGGAGAAAACCCTCCAACCCCTGACCCTAACCTACCCCTGACCTTAACCTACCCCTGACCTTAACCTACCCCTGACCTTAACCTACCCCTGACCTTAACCTACCCCTGACCTTAACCAACCCCTGACCCTAACCTACCCCTGACCTTAACCTACCCCTGACCCTAACCTACCCCTGACCTTAACCTACCCCTGACCTTAACCTACCCCTGACCCTAACCTACCCCTGACCTTAACCTACCCCTGACCTTAACCTACCCCTGACCTTAACCTACCCCTGACCTTAACCTACCCCTGACCTTAACCAACCCCTGACCCTAACCTACCCCTGACCTTAACCTACCCCTGACCTTAACCTACCCCCGACCCTAACCTATCCCTGACCTTAACCAGCGCTAGTTTTGAATTAATGTAATGCACTACAGTACGGCTAATACTACTAATATGGCCTCTAAGCTTTTTATGTTCTTGACAACAAAGAATATAGGCCTTTGTCGGTTATTACAACCTCAGTTTTCGATCCATTTTTCTGTAGAAGTAGTCATGGTTTACAACGGGACTGGGAGGAAAATGGTTGAAATAGCAGTGACGTACTGTTAGCCAGGACTGGACCCACAGACCCGTTACAGCACTATAGTGAGCCTGTTGTGGAATGGACACCTCCATCTGGTCCTCTTGGTTAGCCCTTGGTGTTGCCAGTCTGACATGGTGCAGTAGGCAGTGTGTGACCGTTCTAACCTTCGACCTGTATGTCTTTATGACTATGAGAAGAGCAGACTGGAAGGGTCGTACTCTTAACGACAACTATGGAAGCGTGTTGCACGGTCATGTTATATGGTCATTGAGCCTTGTTCAGTTTGGCGTTGGGCATTCCATTGGGTTTGAGCATGTTATGTCATCATGGTCACGTTACGGTCATCGTGGTCACGTTACGGTCTTCGAATAAGTCCTAGATTCTGGTTCATTGGGTCGGAGTGAGTTTGACTGTGCTTGAACGTTCAGGGGTAGCAGGGACTGACTGGTTTTGGCATGCAGACCGGATATGAACTCCCATCAGCCTCTTTAAGCCAATCAATATATTACAACAATGTTCTCTGAATGGCTCCTACTACTCATCGATAAAACGGAAACTGGCTTGGACTTTCCCGGTCGGTCTTTGACAGGTAGTTGACGTTAAGGTGGCACAGCCTCGGCCTCCCCCACAGCCTCGACCTCCCGGCTCAGAGCTCCATGTAGTAACGTGAAGTTGCAGCCTCAAACTGATGTCCAATGTGTACTGACGAGTTACTGAGCGCTTACTCTCTGCAGAACACGGCTACCAACCAGTCTATGGCATTAATGTCTAGAAGAGCGACGCGAGGGCTGAGAGCAGGTTTAACAGAGTATCTGTTTGTAGATGTGATTCTTTAGGGTAGTAGATACAGCAGTCGTCTTAGCACTAACGTTAGTTAAGGTGTTGTCTTTTTGGTAGAGCCTTTTACAGATGTGGTTTGGCCAAGCCTGCGACGCGATGCAAGACTCAACCAGCCTGGATTGTGTGCCAGCTCTCATTTCATGCTCATTCAGTTTGGTATGATGAATTTGAGGATCTGGTAGGCCTAAGTAATCGCTGGTAGGAAGGGAGGGAACAGTAGTGTGTGGGGTCGGGGACGGTCTGTGTGTGTGACGGTCCTGCTCCCTGAGCACAGGTAGGCTTTTCTCTCAAATCTCACAAGTCCTGCGAATGAAACTATTTTTTGCAACTCTCCACACAGACACACGCACACTCGGTCACACAGACTCGCTAAATTGGACGTTTCACGCTATAACAGTCCTTTTTGATTTGTTCTGAATGTGCTTTTCCTACCAAGAATTCTTGATATTCTACTGATTTTAATATATTAATTGAAAATATACTGTGGTAATATTGTGTCCGGTCCATCGACGGATATGAGGGAGGGGTTTAGGAAATGAGGGTGGGACAGCACGTGGGGGTGGAGTTAGCGGCTGGCTTTGTTTGGGCTCATACTCATGGATATGAGGGAGGGGTTTAGGAAATGAGGGTGGGACAACACGTGGGGGTGGAGTTAGCGGCTGGCTTTGTTTGGGCTCATACTCATGGATATGAGGGAGGGGTTTAGGAAATGAGGGTGGGACAACACGTGGGGGTGGAGTTAGCGGCTGGCTTTGTTTGGGCTCATACTCACGGATATGAGGGAGGGGTTTAGGAAATGAGGGTGGGACAACACGTGGGGGTGGAGTTAGCGGCTGGCTTTGTTTGGGCTCATACTCACGGATATGAGGGAGGGGTTTAGGAAATGAGGGTGGGACAACACGTGGGGGTGGAGTTAGCGGCTGGCTTTGTTTGGGCTCATACTCACGGATATGAGGGCGGGGTTTAGGAAATGAGGGTGGGACAACACGTGGGGGTGGAGTTAGCGGCTGGCTTTGTTTGGGCTCATACTCACGGATATGAGGGCGGGGTTTAGGAAATGAGGGTGGGACAACACGTGGGGGTGGAGTTAGCGGCTGGCTTTGTTTGGGCTCATACTCACGGATATGAGGGAGGGGTTTAGGAAATGAGGGTGGGACAACACGTGGGGGTGGAGTTAGCGGCTGGCTTTGTTTGGGCTCATACTCACGGATATGAGGGAGGGGTTTAGGAAATGAGGGTGGGACAACACGTGGGGGTGGAGTTAGCGGCTGGCTTTGTTTGGGCTCATACTCACGGATATGAGGGAGGGGTTTAGGAAATGAGGGTGGGACAACACGTGGGGGTGGAGTTAGCGGCTGGCTTTGTTTGGGCTCATACTCACGGATATGAGGGAGGGGTTTAGGAAATGAGGGTGGGACAACACGTGGGGTGGAGTTAGCGGCTGGCTTTGTTTGGGCTCATACTCACGGATATGAGGGAGGGGTTTAGGAAATGAGGGTGGGACAACACGTGGGGGTGGAGTTAGCGGCTGGCTTTGTTTGGGCTCATACTCACGGATATGAGGGAGGGGTTTAGGAAATGAGGGTGGGACAGCACGTGGGGGTGGAGTTAGCGGCTGGCTTTGTTTGGGCTCATACTCATGGATATGAGGGAGGGGTTTAGGAAATGAGGGTGGGACAACACGTCGGGGTGGAGTTAGCGGCTGGCTTTGTTTGGGCTCATACTCATGGATATGAGGGAGGGGTTTAGGAAATGAGGGTGGGACAACACGTGGGGGTGGAGTTAGCGGCTGGCTTTGTTTGGGCTCATACTCACGGATATGAGGGAGGGGTTTAGGAAATGAGGGTGGGACAACACGGGGTGGAGTTAGCGGCTGGCTTTGTTTGGGCTCATACTCACGGATATGAGGGAGGGGTTTAGGAAATGAGGGTGGGACAACACGTGGGGGTGGAGTTAGCGGCTGGCTTTGTTTGGGCTCATACTCACGGATATGAGGGCGGGGTTTAGGAAATGAGGGTGGGACAACACGTGGGGGTGGAGTTAGCGGCTGGCTTTGTTTGGGCTCATACTCACGGATATGAGGGCGGGGTTTAGGAAATGAGGGTGGGACAACACGTGGGGGTGGAGTTAGCGGCTGGCTTTGTTTGGGCTCATACTCACGGATATGAGGGAGGGGTTTAGGAAATGAGGGTGGGACAACACGTGGGGGTGGAGTTAGCGGCTGGCTTTGTTTGGGCTCATACTCACGGATATGAGGGAGGGGTTTAGGAAATGAGGGTGGGACAACACGTGGGGGTGGAGTTAGCGGCTGGCTTTGTTTGGGCTCATACTCACGGATATGAGGGAGGGGTTTAGGAAATGAGGGTGGGACAACACGTGGGGGTGGAGTTAGCGGCTGGCTTTGTTTGGGCTCATACTCACGGATATGAGGGAGGGGTTTAGGAAATTAGGGTGGGACAACACGTGGGGGTGGAGTTAGCGGCTGGCTTTGTTTGGGCTCATACTCACGGATATGAGGGAGGGGTTTAGGAAATGAGGGTGGGACAACACGTGGGGGTGGAGTTAGCGGCTGGCTTTGTTTGGGCTCGTACTCATGAATGTGATTATGATGGAACTGCTCAAATCTTCTTTTATTTTTCTGTGTAATTTGCACACTTCTTTGTGTCTCTCCCGTGGCTTAATAATGGAACACGTGTTCTTTAATAGCGAGCGTCATGCAGGTCCCCTCCTGATCCTCACTTTTCAGTTTTTCGCTTGTCCACTTTGGTGCTCTCTGTCTCACTGCTGAGTTTGATCATGATGTTTTTTTTTATGTACATATTATAAATATATATATATAATAAAATGAATACAAAAGATCAATGTCAACATGGGTAAACTGTCCCTCATTCTCCTCCTCCCATGTAATGTGTCTTATTATTATCAGTACACCAATGTTGTCAGCTATATGAAGGTCTGTGTTTATACGTACAAGTCAATGTCAACCGTGTGTGTGTCTGCAGGAGGGTACTCAGCTGGAGGTGCCGCAAGAGGTCACTTCCTTCCCTGAATCACCACCGGAGGGCAGGAACAGATCCTGTATCTGCCTGGCAGCCTGCCTATCAGCTCTACTTTGTCCTTGATTTGACACACACACACGCATAAACAAATGTTGAGAGTGAAGAAGGCCCAGACAGCTGCTCACCTAATGGTGTACTCTTTTATGTAGTGTGTTCCGTATGGAGCTGCTTCAAATAGAATCATTTACAATGAGTATTGCTTGGGAGAAAGAGTATGCTGTGGGCAGGGAAATGACAGCTCTAATATAAAGTACTCTAATATAGTCTTAGGACTGCTGCTGCAGACTGCTCATTGCTGTAGGAAGACCCTCTCAGCAAAAAAACATACCAGCTAATTCCATTCTAGCACTTTTTGGATTACATATTAAACAATGAAGCTACTTTTAGCATGGCAATCTGAAAGTCACTACAATGGAGAATTGCAGTTGTGTGTGTGTACTGAAATTCATATTTGGATTTTGAATTCAATTACGTTTTGTGATACATGCCAAATACATCATTATTTTCAGTCATCTGCCAGACAATGGTCTAGACACGTATCCTTAAGTAGCGGTCAGGCTAAGAATTAGGACATTGTCCAAAATCAGTCCAATGATATATGCACTGATCTGAGAGTGTGATACGGTCATTGAACAGGGCCTGTATTCACAAAGCGTCTGGAGTGCTGAGTGCATTTTAGATCACAGTAAATAAGATTACACGGGCGGGGGTGGATCTGATCCAAGATCAGCTCTCCAGGACCCTGACCTATGTGGAATCTCTCATGACTTAACTGACCCATTGTCCTTCCTTCATCTCTCCCTCCCTCCTCCTGTCGTTGTGGCAGGACGCTGCTGACCTTGAGTGAGTTATTTAGTGTGGTGACGCCGCAGACAGGGAGCAGGGTACCAGACACTACTCAGGGGGAGACCGAACAGACAGAGAGAAACAGGGAGCAGGGTACCAGACACTACTCAGGGGGAGACCAAACAGACAGAGAGAGAGAAACAGGGAGCAGGGTACCAGACACTACTCAGGGGGAGACCGAACAGACAGAGAGAGAGAAACAGGGAGCAGGGTACCAGACACTACTCAGGGGGAGACCGAACAGACAGAGAGAAACAGGGAGCAGGGTACCAGACACTACTCAGGGGGAGACCAAACAGACAGAGAGAGAAACAGGGAGCAGGGTACCAGACACTACTCAGGGGGAGACCGAACAGACAGAGAGAAACAGGGAGCAGGGTACCAGACACTACTCAGGGGGAGACCAAACAGACAGAGAGAGAGAAACAGGGAGCAGGGTACCAGACACTACTCAGGGGGAGACCGAACAGACAGAGAGAGAGAAACAGGGAGCAGGGTACCAGACACTACTCAGGGGGAGACCGAACAGACAGAGAGAAACAGGGAGCAGGGTACCAGACACTACTCAGGGGAGACCGAACAGACAGAGAGAGAGAAACAGGGAGCAGGGTACCAGACACTACTCAGGGGGAGACCGAACAGACAGAGAGAAACAGGGAGCAGGGTACCAGACACTACTCAGGGGGAGACCGAACAGACAGAGAGAGAGAAACAGGGAGCAGGGTACCAGACACTACTCAGGGGGAGACCGAACAGACAGAGAGAAACAGGGAGCAGGGTACCAGACACTACTCAGGGGGAGACCGAACAGACAGAGAGAAACAGGGAGCAGGGTACCAGACACTACTCAGGGGGAGACCGAACAGACAGAGAGAAACAGGGAGCAGGGTACCAGACACTACTCAGGGGAGACCGAACAGACAGAGAGAAACAGGGAGCAGGGTACCAGACACTACTCAGGGGGAGACCGAACAGACAGAGAGAAACAGGGAGCAGGGTACCAGACACTACTCAGGGGGAGACCGAACAGACAGAGAGAGAGAAACAGGGAGCAGGGTACCAGACACTACTCAGGGGGAGACCGAACAGACAGAGAGAAACAGGGAGGTTCTGTAGGTTGAAATCAAACCTCACTGAATGGGTTTCCTCAAGTGGAGGATGATAACCACTCATGTCATCAATTAGCTGTTGAGGATGCTGTTGATTGGCTAATGGCCTGGTAGGAAGTCAGCCCTCATGGTGCTTCAGACCCATCCTGATGAATCCGATTTAATGAATCAATCACCAGGATAGAAACATGTAGCAGATCTAGCTCTAACATTGAGTCAATGAGGAACCAAGTGCTCAAAAAACTCTTGTTTATAGACCTGTAAACATCATCATACACAATGGATGGTTTCATCATTAGATCTGATTCATCTGGATTGACTAAAACTAGTAGTCCGACGACCCATCCACACCGCTCCGGCCAATTGCCACACCCTCTAGTGTTTATTTTCCACACGATTCAGGATGAGTGGTCAGGCAATGAAACCATAGCCAGTTAATCAGTTCAATTAATCTGATGATGAACCTATTCACGCCTTTTATCTACAATAAGTAATCCAAAAATCACCAAACACTTGTCACGTTTTCATTTCAACACATTTTATTTACATATTCCCCAAATACAACTTAAATACCAGTTATGCTTCATCTGCTTCCATCACGTTTACCTCTTCAGTTCAGTTCATCTTCATTTCAACAGTCTTTCCAATGATTATCCCTTCATGTTTCCTTTTAGACTTTTCCATAGTCCACCCTCCCTCCACCCTGCCCTCTATCTCACCCCCCAGGGGCAGGCTCAGTCGACGGGCCCCTGAAAGATGAGTTTGATGTGCCCGTGCTCACCCATCAGCCAGGTGCCACAGAAGGGGCATGCGGCGTGGAAGGCGTGTGTGCCGTGCGGCAGCGGGATCTGGCTCCAGCCCGCCACTGTCTTTTCCGAACACACGTGGCCACAGGGGCAGAAGGCGTGCGTCGGGGGGCCCGCGTCCAGGTACAGCCCGCCCTCACAGCCCAGCCACAGGGGCACGTAGGGGCCCACGCGCCGGCACATGGGGCACTCCCTTTCCCCGGTGCTCGCCGGAGCCGTCCCTCCGGGGCCCACGTTATGGCCCTTGTCTTTCCGGTAGCCCCAGTTGTGGTAGCCGTGGACGTGACCACAGTTGACATAGACCCAGGGCTGCTTCTTGTCCACAATCTCTCGCCGGGCCAGGCTGGGGAAGGCCAGGGTGTTGAAACCCACGGGGCACTGGGGCCGTGCGGCATTCAGCTCCTGGCGGAGGGTCTCCAGCTGCTTGAGGGTGGGGGTGCGGCGCAGGCCCGACGGGGTGCGCCACAAAAGGGTTGCTCCGCACAGGTCGATCAGAGAGCCGTCCTGCAGGGTGTTGGACTCGTTCTCCACCTGGGGAGGAGGGGAGGGGGGAGGAAGGGAGAGGGAGGAGGGGAGGGGGGAGGAAGGGAGAGGGAGGAGGGATAGGGGGAGGATTAGTAAACAAGCCCAGAAAATACTGTAACTGACAAACCCATAACTATTTGCATACGTTGTTTCCTTTTTCGGTGTTTGGACATTTATTTCCCTTCCCAACAACCACTTGATGGCACTGTGATCATCCCATAGACATTAATGCCATGATTCACATACCATCAACAGTCTAATCAAATGATTCACATACCATCAACAATCTAATCAAATGATTCACATACCATCAATTATCTAATAAAATTATTCATATACCATCAAGAGTCTCATCAAATTATAATAATACCATCAGGAGTCTAATCAAATGATTCACATACTATAAAACATCTAATCAAATGATTCACATAACATCAAGAGTCTAATCAATTAATTCCAGTAGTCCTGATAATCAGACAGGTTTGAGGCTTTATTCCCCCCCCCTTACCACTGATGACCCCCCTCTCACCAATGTTCCCCTCTGCTGGGCCGAGCGTGTCTCCCGCAGGGCAAAGACGTTCCCACACACCGAGATCTCCCGCCACACGCCCGGCGCCGGCTCAGACACAAACTCCCCCGCCGGGTGCATCACCAGCACGCCATTGGTGGTCAGGCCGTCCATCAAGCCGTCCGACGTCCGCCATTTGGCAGCCCGCTCCTGAGAGACCCACCCCCGCACACAAAGAGACAGACAAAGAGCCAAGGTAAGGGATAGTGATGATAGAGGCAGATAGAGATATCAAGAGGGGAGGGAGGTAGAGCGAGAAAGAGAGTGGAAGAGAAAAAAAGAAAGAGAGAGAGGGGCTGGGGCAAATAGAGAAAGAGGGGGAGAAAAAAACAGCTAACATTGCTTTTTTGTACTTCTATATTTAGCACAGAGTAGGACTGCTATACTGAGATGCACACACACACACACATTGCAGGGCATTCAATCCCTCCAGCGGCTGTGTTCTCTGATATTCTGTCAGTGGACATAGAATTCAAAGCAGTCACGACTGCAAGCCATTCAACCAGTATTATTGTATAAGCTTTACAGTAAATGTACGTCCTTATATTTTTTACAAATCCCCCCTCTCTCTTTCCATCCCTCTCTCTCTTTCCATCCCTCTCTCTCCACCTCCACACGAGCAGTGTGCCAAGCCGCCTGCCTGACCCCGCTTTCTGCCAAGGACATTGTGTGTGCCAGTTATAGTATAGAGGAGGTTATTCAGCCTGCGTTTCATTGACAGCAGCTAGCAGCTCTTCAGCTATTATCCAGTTCTCTAGCTGTATGTTTAGCATAGCCGTGCACCGAGGACATGCTACGAAGCTGAGATGAGTTATTAAGTCTCTAGAGTTGGGTTAGGTTAGTCATCTGGGTGTTATGTCACAATTATGTCATGACTTGGTAACATTGTCCTTGTGGGTTGACTTTTTAGTGTCACGTCACACTATAATTGTCATCAACGTCATCATTTTGTGTTAGCTGGAAGGCAGGGCAGGAGGCAAGATCAGGTGGGACCATTCTAGCCAATGAAAGGGCAGATACTGGTGTGAACAACAGGCACAATGGGCACAAACCTAACCACTATGAAACTTATATTTGATCAAATAAGACACACGTAGCAAATATGCCATATATTTTTTCTCAACCAAATTCGACACGCTCTCAAATTCCTCGCTTGGTGAGCAAAAAATATATTTTAAAAAATAAAAAGATTTTGGACTCAGCTTTCCCTCTCGCTTCTCTGGCTGTAGTCAGTTAAACCATTTTCAGAATAAACAATGCCTTCTTGTGTTATATTCACTAAAACACATATAATGTATCACAACTGCATGTATCATAATTAATAACTGCATTTGGTGTATTAACTATCCTGTCATTGGTCACTGTTGGCACAGGATGCAGTATTCATCCCCAGGACAAACTTTAAAAAAAACATTACTCCTTCCTTAATCCAATCCAATATGGCCGCCCTTCCTGCCCCTCATAATCAAGTGCTAGTGGAGGTCAGTGGCAGTACAGTGTGTCTGACTATGACTCTGGGGCTGGGGAGTACTGATGGTACTCCTGCCCTGCCTCCAATGTCTTCCACAATGACCCCCCCCCCCTCTCTCTCTTTTCCTCCCTCCCCCCCACTGGCCTCCCTGTCTCTCCCCTTGCCAACTCTCTGTCTCTCCGTTTACAAATTATTCTTGCAGAACCCCTTCAATAGCTCATTCCATGGTATGGGCGAGAGGAGAGGGGAGGGGGAGAACTGAGTGTCTCTGCCAGGAATGGATCAAAAGCTTATTTTGTCAATGAGTAAGCAAGCAACCCCCCCACACTTCATGACACTGGACCACTGCACTGTGATTTTGTGCCAGTCGATTGTTGTGTTTGCTGATTGGAGCGGTTTTCAGAAAACTCACACTCACACATAGACAGACACAAGTGTTTGCACACACACATAACATGCATTCATATCAATTTAATCACAGCTCCTTGACAGCTCCCACAATTCCCATTTCCCTGCAGTTTGTGTGTGTGTGTGTGTGTGTGTGTGTGTGTGTGTGTGTGTGTGTGTGTGTGTGTGTGTGTGTGTGTGTGTGTGTGTGTAGCATCCAACAATGCTGTCATAAATCCAATCCATTAAAAGAGTTGTGGCCCTTAGAGCCTGACAAAGCAAATGCGGCTTGGCCATCCCGGACGTGTGTTTATTGATAATTACCGTTGATAGTACTGTTGATCTTTAAACAAAGTGCAGGCGCGGGCTGTTTCTGTGGCTGGGAGCTGGGCCAACCGTGAGAAGCCCTAAGCACTAAGGCGAAAAAGATGCCCAACACCAGAGGAGTGTGTGTATGTGTGTTTGCTACGTGTGCTCCCTCTCCGGCCTCTAGGTCACCAGGCTGCTCGTTATGGTGCACGCCAATCACCATCGTTACGCGCACCTGTGCGTCATCAGACTCACCTGGAGTCCATCACTTCCCTGATTACCTTCCCTATATATGTCACGGCCTTTGGTTCCTTCCCCAGGCTTCATTGTTTCTGTTTCATGTCTGTGTGCTGTTAGTGGTTCTTGGTTTGTATTATGTTGCATTTAAAATACCCACTCCCTGAACTTGCTTCCCGACTCTCAGCGCACATTGTTACAATGTCAGTGGAGGCTGCTGTGAGAACAGCTCATAATAATGACTGGAACGGAGTGAATGGAACGATGCATTTG
Source organism: Oncorhynchus nerka (assembly GCF_034236695.1). NCBI lineage: Eukaryota > Metazoa > Chordata > Actinopteri > Salmoniformes > Salmonidae > Oncorhynchus > Oncorhynchus nerka. Next base: position 57,901,931 of record NC_088403.1, read on the forward strand.
ATACAATTCCACTCCAGCCATTACCATGTGCCCGTCCTCCCCAATTAAGGTGCCACCAACCTCCTGTGGAGACCAAAGGTGTTTGTGTTTAAGATGGGGACCACAGAGTGCTAATGGGTTTGTCCAGTACAGAAGGCTGTGTATGAATGTATACCTCGACAAAACATTCCCAAGAAGCAGATCACAGGGTGACGATTCACACAGCCACTTACAACTCCTCCACAACACACCACCACTTCCGCCCTGATTCGTCTCCACAGTATATCACACATAACGATGACATCAACGGGGTGTGATGTCGCCCATGCTGTCACTCACACTGTAGTCGTCACCGCGATGACTCACCCCCAGGAAGATGTTTTTGGAGGAGTCGAAGCCGGCGGCGTAGATGCGGGCCGTGTACGGGGCGCTGCGTTCGCACATGATACGGCACGCATAGCGGGATATTGTGCTCTGGACCGACTGCCCTCCTCCTCCGCCCCCCTCGCCCACCGCACCCTGGCCCTGCCCCCTGGCCACGCACCCTGGCCCCGCCCCCTGGCCCTGCCCCCCACCACCACTGGTGCTGCTGCCTGCCGTGTCCGTCACCACAAAGTCAATCATGTTCTCTGTAGAACGCCCGATCTGTCGAGGGAGATAGAACATAAGTGATAGAACATAGGCGATAAAACATAAGTGATAGAACATAGGAGATAAAACATAGGAGATGGAATTAATTCATAGAATTATACAATAAAGTACAGCAGAATAGAGTGGAGTAGTGTAGAGCAGTGTGGAGTAGAGTGAAGTAGAGTGGAGTAGTGTAGAGCAGTGTGGAGTAGAGTGAAGTAGAGTGGAGTAGTGTAGAGTAGGGTGGAGTAGGGTGGAGTGGAGTAGGGTGGAGCAGAGTGGAGCAGTGTGGAGTAGAGTGGAGCAGTATTGAGTAGAGTGGAGTAGAGTGGAGTAGTGTGTAGTAGTGTGGAGTAGTGTGACAGTAGTGTGTAGCAGGATGTAGCAGGGTGGAGTAGTGTGGAGTAGGGTGGAATAGGTTGGAGTAGGGTAGAGTAGTGTCGAGTAGGTTGGAGTAGGGTGGAGTAGGGTGGAGTAGGGTATAGCAGTGTGGAGTAGTGTGGAGTAGGGTGTAGCAGTGTGGAGTAGTGTGGAGTGGTGTGGAGTAGGGTGTAGCAGTGTAGAGTAGAGTGGAGTAGTGTGGAGTAGGGTGTAGCAGTGTGGAATAGTATGGAGTGGTGTGGAGTAGGGTGTAGCAGTGTGGAATAGTGTGGAGTAGGGTGTAGAAGTGTGGAGTAGGGTGTAGCAGTGTGGAGTAGGGTGGAGTAGGGTGGAGCAGTGTGGAGTAGGGTGGTGTAGGGAGGAGTAGGGAGGAGTAGGGTGGAGTAGGGTGGAGTGGAGTAGGGTGGAGCAGAGTGGAGCAGTGTGGAGCAGTGTGGAGCAGTGTGGAGTAGAGTGGAGCAGTGTTGAGTAGAGTGGAGTAGAGTGGAGTAGTGTGTAGTAGTGTGGAGTAGTGTGGAGTAGTGTGACAGTAGTGTGTAGCAGGATGTAGCAGGGTGGAGTAGTGTGGAGTAGGGTGGAATAGGTTGGAGTAGGGTGTAGCAGTGTGGAATAGTGTAGAGTAGGGTGTAGCAGGGTGGAGTAAGATGGAGTAGTTTGTAGCAGTGTGGAGTAGGTTGCAGGAGGGTGGAGTAGGGTGGAGTAGGGAGGAGTAGGGTGGAGTAGGGAGGAGTAGGGTGGAGTAGGGAGGCGTAGGGAGGAGTAGGGTGGTATAGGGAGGAGTAGGGAGGAGTAGGGTGGTATAGGGAGGAGTAGGGAGGAGTAGGGTGGAGTAGGGAGGAGTAGGGTGGAGTAGGGTGGAGTAGGGAGGTGTAGGGAGGCGTAGGGAGGAGTAGGGTGGTGTAGGGAGGAGTAGGGTGGTGTAGGGAGGAGTAGGATGAAGTAGGGAGGCGTAGGGAGGAGTAGGGTGGTGTAGGGAGGAGTAGGGTGGAGTAGGGAGGAGTAGGGTGGTTAGGGAGAAGTAGGGAGGAGTAGGGTGGTGTAGGGTGGAGTAGAGAGGAGTAGGGAGGTGTAGGGAGGAGTAGGGTGGTTAGGGAGGAGTAGGGAGGAGTAGGGTGGTGTAGGGTGGAGTAGGGTGGTTAGGGAGGAGTAGGGAGGAGTAGGGTGGTGTAGGGAGGAGTAGGGAGGTGTAGGGAGGTGTAGGGAGGAGTAGGGTGGTTAGGGAGGAGTAGGGAGGAGTAGGGTGGTGTAGGGAGGAGTAGGGTGGAGTAGGGTGGATTAGGGTGGAGTAGGGAGGTGTAGGGAGGAGTATGGTGGTTAGGGAGGTGTAGGGAGGAGTAGGGTGGTTAAAAAGGAGTAGGGAGGAGAAGGGTGGTGTAGGGAGGAGTAGGGTGGAGTAGGGAGGTGTAGGGTCATGAATAGAATAAAATGTATATGAGTGGAAATATGTCATTAGGGAGGAGGGAGGTACAAAGACCCAATTCCATTTCAATCCCACTGAAGTCATGATATTGTCTGGGGCACAGTGGACAAATGCCCACAACATTTCATTAAACAAGCCTGTCCCAAGCCCAATTTCTCTTCAAAAATGTCAATTTCCTATCAGCTCTCTGCCAGGCTGCCAGGAGATAAAATGTCAGCCTCATCACAGCCCCTGGTTGGAGAGAGAGCTGACAGAGGAACAGATGGGCTCACTGCAGCCCTGGAGCATTCCAGCCCTGCAGCCTGCAGCCCCTCGAATCCATTCAGTCTGCAGGAGTTGGGACTCCACATTCATCACAGGGATGAGAGATAGATAGCGGATGGGAGGAGAGGAGAGGAGAGAGAAAGGAGGGGAGGACAGGAGAGGAGAGGGGAGAGAAAAGAGGGGAGGACAGGAGAGGAGAGGGGAGAGAAAGGAGGGGAGGACAGGAGAGGAGAGGGGAGAGAAAGGAGGGGAGGACAGGAGAGGAGAGGGGAGAGAAAGGAGGGGAGGACAGGAGAGGAGAGGGGAGAGAAAGGAGGGGAGGACAGGAGAGGAGAGGGGAGAGAAAAGAGGGGAGGACAGGAGAGGAGAGGGGAGAGAAAAGAGGGGAGGACAGGAGAGGAGAGGGGAGAGAAAGGAGGGGAGGACAGGAGAGGATAGAGAAAAGAGGGGAGGACAGGAGAGGAGAGGGGAGAGAAAGGAGGGGAGGACAGGAGAGGAGAGGGGAGAGAAAGGAGGGGAGGACAGGAGAGGAGAGGGGAGAGAAAGGAGGGGAGGACAGGAGAGGAGAGGGGAGAGAAAAGAGGGGAGGACAGGAGAGGAGAGGGGAGAGAAAGGAGGGGAGGACAGGAGAGGAGAGGGAGAGAAAGGAGGGGAGGACAGGAGAGGAGAGGGGAGAGAAAGGAGGGGAGGACAGGAGAGGAGAGGGGAGAGAAAAGAGGGGAGGACAGGAGAGGAGAGGGGAGAGAAAGGAGGGGAGGACAGGAGAGGAGAGGGGAGAGAAAGGAGGGGAGGACAGGAGAGGAGAGGGGAGAGAAAGGAGGGGAGGACAGGAGAGGAGAGGGGGAGAAAAGAGGGGAGGACAGGAGAGGAGAGGGGAGAGAAAGGAGGGGAGGACAGGAGAGGAGAGGGGAGAGAAAGGAGGGGAGGACAGGAGAGGAGAGGGGAGAGAAAGGAGGGGAGGACAGGAGAGGAGAGGGGAGAGAAAGGAGGGGGGGACAGGAGAGGAGAGGGGAGAGAAAGGAGGGGAGGACAGGAGAGGAGAGGGGAGAGAAAAGAGGGGAGGACAGGAGAGGAGAGGGGAGAGAAAGGAGGGGAGGACAGGAGAGGAGAGGGGAGAGAAAGGAGGGGAGGACAGGAGAGGAGAGGGGAGAGAAAGGAGGGGAGGACAGGAGAGGAGAGGGGAGAGAAAGGAGGGGAGGACAGGAGAGGAGAGGGGAGAGAAAGGAGGGGAGGACAGGAGAGGAGAGGGGAGAGAAAGGAGGGGAGGACAGGAGAGGAGAGGGGAGAGAAAAGAGGGGAGGACAGGAGAGGAGCAGACACCACCACAGTCTTCTCCTGACTCTGCATTTCTAACAATCCCTATGGCATCTGCCAACAAATGGCATTTTCCATGAACTGTGACATCTGCTCACAGTGAGTGTGTAGGTAGACTGGTCCTAGGTCAGTTTGTGTCGTACAGCCAACTCCTACGGCCGTTGTTATGCTATAAAGTACAAACTGAACTAGGACCAGGCTAGCTTGTAGGCAAGAACAGGGGAGTCTGCAATAAGGCTGTGACTGTGTTGATCCCAAATGGCATCACATAGGGTCCTACTCTGTTGTGAGTTTCTAGGTCCTTGTTTTGCGGAAGCGTTGGGGCTCTGGCTGAGTTGGCATGTCATGTTAAAGATGACTCACCTGAAACATATCTGTGTTGCTGTCATGGGTGTATTCTACAATGACCGAGTGACTCCTGGACAAGGTGTAGGAGATGCTGTGCTGGCTTTTGTTGCTGAGAGCCTGTCGATGCAGAACACACACATACACAGGAACCAGGTCATATAGCCAGCTACTTAGGAAAGGGCATTCCTGTTTGGAAATGTTTTAGTACCACACATGGTAAGAGTTAATAAACATAGTCCTTTATATGTACTACTCCTGCAGTAAACATTTTATAGACAGTGTTTAATACCGTGGAGGACTGTATAATTATAATGTGACCTCTCACCTTTGACACCAGAGGGGTAGAGACATTGTGGATGACATCAGGTTTGACCCCGTTGGCTTTGGGTCTCTTGTAGAGGGCCAGGCGACTTCTCCTCCGTCCCTTGTCCCCATTGGCCAAGGAACCATTGTGCCTGAGTACAGTATGGGTCATTATAGAAAACACGTATCCAATGTTCAACATGGACAAAATATACACTTTGATTAGATGGTGCCTATATTCCATTCAGTTGGGATTGAGGCTTGCAGTTTTATCCTATTATATATAGTGGGATCTACACAATTAAAACATGTGACAGTCTTCTCACTGGGCACAGACGTCATTTTCAACTTTTAGTGTTGATTTACATCTGGTTGAGTTGTCAACTAATGTGAATTATACGTGAAATCAACCAAAACAATGACCACGTCATTGGATTTAGTTTAAAAGTTGGGTGAACATCATCACATAGATTTTTGTGTTGTTGAATTGATGTGAAAACAATGTTGATTCAACCAGTTTTTGGCCAGTGGGTTTAGTTTTGGCGCAAATTATTCCTTTAAACCTGGACCAAATGTACTGAATTTCAATCCATAATCCTTGGGTTCTAAGGGGAATATTCCTAATTCAGGTTAGTCTGAGTAAATTCTATTAGCTGTCTATGTCATGATTGGATAGGGATCACAAAATGTCTGCAGCTGGCAATACACTGTTAAAACCGCCTCCAATCTATTAAACATAATAAAGAAATCCCTCAATTTAAGCCTGAGACATGTCAGTGACATTCCTCATCCACAGCGGTACGACCCCCAACCGTTTGGCCTACAAACTAATGTGGCCCCACTGTGGAAAGGGGACATTCTCATGAACACGATAGTGGTGGATCTTTGTCTCTCTCATTGAGGGTTTCATTTCCCTATTCTGCCCCAAGGCTCCGTGTTTTATTGACATCTTTGTAAAGTAGATGAATAGTGTTTCCAAATCATGTCTTAAGGTACACACAAGTCTATTGTACACACAAGTCTATTGTACACACAAGTCTATTGTACACACAAGTCTATTGTACACACAACCACTCAGACTTGAAACCCCATATAAAATATGCTTTCTTTGGGCATGCTGTTTGTCAAACAGTCTGGAATGGGATGAATGGTATGGCAAATGGACCAACTGTTGTACATATCAACCACTAATGAAGACACATGAGCAAACACACACACATACACACACACACACAACGTCACAGCCACACACGTACACACATGCACTCACAATCACAACCTTCACCACCACACATCTCCACCACACACATCAGAGGGACAGGTAGATGACCCACCCTAGAACCATGAGCTCCCCATACTTGATGGGCTCCTTGTCCCCGGTGAAGAGTCCGTCGTGGGGCGTGGAACATGAACCCGGGGGGCTCTTGTTGCAGGACGGGCGCAGGTCCAGAGAGGGTGGGGGACACAGGGCCTCTGAGCTACCCTCCAAAACCATGCCCACCGGCCACAACGTGGGCTCACAGCTGGGAGAGAGAGAAGCGGGAGAGAGAGAAGGGGAGAGAGAGAAGGGGAGAGAGAGGGAAGGGGCAGAGAGAGAAGGGGGAGAGAGAGAAGGGGGAGAGAGAGAAGTGGAGAGAGAGAAGGGGGAGCGAGAGAGAGAAGGGGGATAGAGAGAAGGGGAGAGAGAAGGGGGAAGAGAGAGAAGGGGGAGAGAGAAGGGGGAAGAGAGAGAAGGGGGAGAGAGAAGGGGGAAGAGAGAGAAGGGGGAAGAGAGAGAGAAGTGGAGAGAGAGAGAAGTGGAGAGAGAGAGAAGGGAGAGAGAGAGAAGGGGAGAGAGAGAGAAAGAAATGGGGAGAGAGAAGTGGGAGAGAGAGAAGGGGGAGAGAGAAGGGGGAAGAGAGAGAGAAGGGGAGAGAGAGAGAAGGGGAGAGAGTGAGAAAGAAATGGAGAGAGAGAAGGGAGAGAGAGAGAAGGGGGAGAGAGAGAGAAGCAAGACAATCAGTGAAGTGAGAATGATACAACTGTAGACCATCACTGATGTATCATCACAGTATCAAACAGGGTCTTCCCTCCCTCCCTCATCCACCTGTCAGGTGTCCTTAGAATGGGACAATGTCATGAAAGGTCTCTAATCATTTCAAATGACTGGCATGAGGGGGGATGTCAGTTAGTCCTAATGCAAAGGAGCCTCTCAGCGTGACAGCTTGTCAAGTCAGGAAAACAACTCACTTCCTCTTGGCATCCATTTGTGTTGGTTCATTACTGGCTCAAGCCCCCTGCACCTAAAAGCTAACCAATAGGCTTAATCTATGTTATGCGGCCCTCATCGTAGATGCTGCATTTGTGGTCAGACTCAGACAGTCATCCTGATGTTGTTGCTATACTAGGTCGCCTAATTGTAATTCTGCATTATGTGACTGAACAGAAGTACTGTCTCTTCTTTGCTGACTTGATGCATTTACATTACAGTGTAATTGTGTGAGTCCACGACAGGCAAAACTAATGGGACTGGATTTGGGCCTAGCATTTCCACACAGGCAGCTAAACAAACGCCTAAATCAACAGCCTCAGTTTGTACCGCATTGTGTATCTGTCTGACATATCCTACCATTGTTCTAAATTAACTTGTGCTTCCTAGAGCTTTTAAAGTTAGCAACCAGATAACCATCAATCAATGTTCTGTCATGTCCGAGATTTTTAACGAGCCCTGTGAGAGTTTCAACCTTTCCCTGGGCACCGGGTCCCATCCAAGGGTGGACCCGGTTCAACATTATTGGTTTTCATTTCTTACTAAAGGTTTATGGGTGTCTGGCTGCCCGTGGCACTTCAACGGTTCGATTGGGGGCCCTGTCAAATTAAAACAAGCACTTGGCATTAAATGAATTGGACTAAAAATATATTTTTATGATAGCCTAATGCAATTGTATAATACCACAGGGTCACATTTTTTTGTGGCGCTTTACAGTAACAAGCATCATATTTGATGAATTATGAACAGAGGGGAAGAAATGATATCCTAAACAGTGGGTGTGCGTGTGTTTAGTAAATGACTCACAATATTCATTTACATGTAGATCCTTTGACATTTGCAAATGTCGCTACACAAGTAAAAACAAACCTCTCCATTGCTATCTGTGTTGGCAATGAGACAAACACAAATTCCATGCCAATGTTTAATATAAAAACTCTGTTATTCATCAGCAGTGGGCGAGACCACCTATACCACAAACCCAATGACATCACACAGCCAGCCTTATAGACTAATGCCTTGTTCCCTATTGATGGACCATGCAGATGGTATATGTCCACAATCAAATTAACATCTTTTTTAAATTTTATTTTACCTTTATTTAACCAGGCAAGTCAGTTAAGAACAAATTCTTATTTTCAATGACGGCCTAGGAACAGTGAGTTAACTGCCTGTTCAGGGGCAGAACGACAGATTTGTACCTTGTCAGCTCGGGGGTTTGAACTTGCAACCTTCCGGTTACTAGTCCAACGCTCTAACCACTAGGCTACCCTGCTGCCCCTGATAGAGTTGGGGTTATAAACATACTGGAATTCCAACTCTCCAATATGTTATCTTCTCCCAGCAGCACACATACTGTACGTCTGATCATAGAATTGGATTTACTAGAACTGTCCATTTCTATTCTATTTCTATGTGACTGATATCCTAGATAGCCTTGAGTTTGTGCTTTCATCCCTCTAAATGAATGGCCAGACCAGACAAAGAGCATGGGAACTACAGCTGTACCGACGAGTTGTCAATTGCGTCATGATGTGAACATCAGACTTTATTCAATATAAACACGTCTAATCGGAAGCCAGCGGGGAGAATATCCCCTCGTAATCAGATGACAGGATGACATAGAGCAGATTTAGTCAGCCGGTCACCATTTCATTACGGCTCTCCATTGCTATGGCTGGGAGATGGAATGGTAGAGGCATGGGATGGACAGAGCGAATGGACAAGGGGGAGGTAGAAATAGAGAGAGAGAGAGAGAGAGAGAGGGTGAGGGGTTATAGAGAGAAAGAGAAAGAGAGAGAGAGAGAGAGAGAGAGAGAGAGAGAGAGGGTGAGGGGTTATAGAGAGAAAGAGAAAGAGAAAGAGGAGAGAGAAACAAAGAAAAGCCGTGTGACAAGACAGAAAAGGAAAAAGCATGGTGGCATGGTGGCATGGCTGGATGGATGGATGGAGGAGGAGGAGTGGGAGGAGACGTGGGATGGGGGGGTTCGAGGGCAAGGAGAGGTAGAAGAGAAAAAAGAGAGGTAGAGACATAAAACCTTGTCCTGGTGTGTACAAGACAGACAGACAGGCCGACAGAGGGTGGGATTGAGGGAGGGGGAGAGTGTATGTGTATGCATGCATGCGGGTGCAGGGGTTTGGCAGGGTGATGGATTGCTTGTTCTCTGCCATGCACTTTCTAATCAAGCCAACACCACAACCTGGGGGTGGAGAGAGAGAGAGAGAGAGAGAGACAGAGAGAGAGAGAGAGAGAGAGAGAGAGAGAAAGAGGGTGGGGGGTTATAGAGAGAAAGAGGGGAGAGAAACAAAGAAAAGCAGTGTGACAAAGGAAGACAAAGGGAAATGGAATTATAGAGAGAGAGAGAGCGAGAGAGAGAGAAAGAGAGAGAGAGAAAGAGAGAGAAAGAGAGAGAGAGAGAGAGAGAAAGAAAAAAAGAGAGAGAGAGAGAGAGAGAGAGAGAGAGAGAAAGAAAGAGATCAAGAGAGAGAGAGAGAGAAAGAGAGAAAGATGGGTGCAGCTCTTCCATCTCCATCCATTTATAAATTAACAGAGAGCTAAATATATACACCAGGAAATGATCTCAGGAATAAATTATGAATTCCTCGCAACATTGATCATATTTTTTTCCTCTTTAGCCATTTAAAAATAACATTTTTTATATTCTTCCATATCAGATTTTTTTTTGCCACTGTCATATCAGTAGTATACAATTATAGAGGTTGGGATATCAGTTGAGTTATTGTTTGTGGTTTATCACTCGTAGCAGTGGTACTGATGTTTGCACAGTAGCGCCACTATCATTGCTTGTAGTATTAGGGTTATTACTGTAGTGCATTCCATGTTATTGACTAGACACTGCTCCCTGACGCTGAATATCATAGTGAATAAATCTGAGCTGCTGATGACCATACTGTCGTGGTGTCTCTGACTCCAGAGGGAAAGACGGAAACAAGCCAGAGACTTAGACGTAGTACCTTGCTAAGAAAAGCAAGATGTTGGCATGAGATAAACAGTAAATCTACTGTATGTTGACGTTCATATCTCTACCTCGATTCCTGACTTTGCCCAGTGCCAGCTGATAGAGGCTATCTAACTGTGTGCACAGGCACATGAGAACATACTACGCTATTGGCTCACCTTGTGTTATGGCATTGATTGCCAGTCACTGGTCGGTCATGGTCTATGGTAGTTAAGGCGTCACCTGTTATCGAGGCAGACACCAACAAATCCTGATAGCACCGGTGTTGTGTACTGTCTGTGATCGACCGGTGTTGTGTACTAATGGCCCTACCTGAGACTGTCTGTGACTGACCGGTGTTGTGTACTAATGGCCCTACCTGAGACTGTCTGTGATCGACCGGTGTTGTGTACTAATGGCCCTACCTGAGACTGTCTGTGACTGACCGGTGTTGTGTACTAATGGCCCTACCTGAGACTGTCTGTGACTGACCGGTGTTGTGTACTAATGGCCCTACCTGAGACTGTCTGTGATGGACTGGTGGTGTGTACTAATGGCCCTACCTGAGACTGTCTGTGATGGACTGGTGTTGTGTACTAATGGCCCTACCTGAGACTGTCTGTGATGGACTGGTGTTGTGTACTAATGGCCCTACCTGAGACTGTCTGTGATCGACTGGTGTTGTGTACTAATGGCCCCACCTGAGACTGTCTGTGATCGACCGGTGTTGTGTACTAATGGCCCTACCTGAGACTGTCTGTGATGGACTGGTGTTGTGTACTAATGGCCCCACCTGAGACTGTCTGTGACTGACCAGTGTTGTGTACTAATGGCCCTACCTGAGACTGTCTGTGACTGACCGGTGTTGTGTACTAATGGCCCCACCTGAGACTGTCTGTGATCGACCGGTGTTGTGTACTAATGGCCCTACCTGAGACTGTCTGTGACTGACCGGTGTTGTGTACTAATGGCCCCACCTGAGACTGTCTGTGATCGACCGGTGTTGTGTACTAATGGCCCCACCTGAGACTGTCTGTGACTGACCGGTGTTGTGTACTAATGGCCCCACCTGAGACTGTCTGTGATCGACCGGTGTTGTGTACTAATGGCCCTACCTGAGACTGTCTGTGACTGACCGGTGTTGTGTACTAATGGCCCTACCTGAGACTGTCTGTGACAGACCGGTGTTATGTACTAATGGCCCTACCTGAGACTGTCTGTGACAGACCGGTGTTATGTACTAATGGCCCTACCTGAGACTGTCTGTGACTGACCGGTGTTGTGTACTAATGGCCCTACCTGAGACTGTCTGTGACAGACCGGTGTTATGTACTAATGGCCCTACCTGAGACTGTCTGTGACTGACCAGTGTTGTGTACTAATGGCCCTACCTGAGACTGTCTGTGATCGACCGGTGTTGTGTACTAATAGCCCTACCTGAGACTGTCTGTGACTGACTGGTGTTGTGTACTAATGGCCCTACCTGAGACTGTCTGTGACTGACCAGTGTTGTGTACTAATGGCCCTACCTGAGACTGTCTGTGACTGACCAGTGTTGTGTACTAATGGCCCTACCAGAGACTGTCTGCGACAGACCGGTGTTATGTACTAATGGCCCTATCTGAGACTGTCTGTGATCGACCAGTGTTGTGTGATGCAGTATGTATGATGGAGTAGAATGTCCGTCAGTCCTGAATGGCCCTCACTGGCCCTATCTGGGTATACAGTCAGTGGAGTGGACAGCATAGCACCTCAGAGAGAGACAGAGAGAGAAAGTGTGTGTGTGTCTGTTTCTTCTCTCCTTTCATCAAATTTTATGAGGGTTCCACCTAATCAGGTTAGGAAAACCACTCTATGTTCTACACTAGATAATAGAAGGAGACAAATCCTGATTTCACATTAAGCTGACACACAGACTGTAGCAATAGAGGATGCCTTGGAGAACAACAACAACAGTAACATCCATTACCAGGGCCAACATCCACGCCATACTATACCTTAGTCAACGTTCTACCTCTATCCTCTTGGAAAACAACAACAACAGTAACATCCATTACCAGGGCCAACATCCACGCCATACTATACCTTAGTCAACGTTCTACCTCTATCCTCTTGGAAAACAACAACAACAGTAACATCCATTACCAGGGCCAACATCCACGCCATACTATACCTTAGTCAACGTTCTACCTCTATCCTCTTGGAAAACAACAACAACAGTAACATCCATTACCAGGGCCAACATCCACGCCATACTATACCTTAGTCAACGTTCTACCTCTATCCTCTTGGAAAACAACAACAACAGTAACATCCATTACCAGGGCCAACATCCACGCCATACTATACCTTAGTCAACGTTCTACCTCTATCCTCTTGGAAAGGGTCCCTCTTTCATTGATAACACTATTTATTCCCCTTCAAAGTTGCATTACGGTCTCTTTGTCAGGTCTTTTTAGGTGATACATCTTTGGTTCAAAGTACCTTTTTGCTTGTTTACAGATAGGGATTCAGAATTGCAGCACATTCTCTTCCTTTGAGACTACTCTTTGTCAGGTTCAACTGGGTTCATATCTCAAATGGTTCAACTGGGTTCATATCTCAAATGGTTCAACTGGGTTCATATCTCATATGGTTCAACTGGGTTCATATCTCAAATAGTTAAACTGGGTTCATATCTCAAATAGTTAAACTGGGTTCATATCTCAAATAGTTCAACTGGGTTCATATCTCAAATAGTTAAACTGGGTTCATATCTCAAATAGTTAAACTGGGTTCATATCTCAAATAGTTAAACTGGGTTCATATCTCAAATAGTTCAACTGGGTTCATATCTCAAATGGTTCAACTGGGTTCATATCTCAAATAGTTCAACTGGGTTCATATCTCAAATAGTTAAACTGGGTTCATATCTCAAATAGTTAAACTGGGTTCATATCTCAAATGGTTCAACTGGGTTCATATCTCAAATTGTTCAACAGGGTTCATATCTCAAATAGTTCAGCTGGGTTCATATTTCAAATAGTTCAACTGGGTTCATATCTCAAATAGTTCAACTGGGTTCATATCTCAAATAGTTCAACTGGGTTCATATCTCAAATAGTTCAACTGGGTTCATATCTCAAATGGTTCAACTGGGTTCATATCTCAAATAGTTAAACTGGGTTCATATCTCAAATAGTTAAACTGGGTTCATATCTCAAATGGTTCAACTGGGTTCATATCTCAAATGGTTCAACTGGGTTTATATCTCAAATGGTTCAACTGGGTTTATATCTCAAATGGTTCAACTGGGTTCATATCTCAAATGGTTCAACTGGGTTCGGACTACACTTGGCCTACGCTCCCCTAAAGACTACATAATATTTTGTTGGTAGGCAATAAAATAAAATAAATCTCCTCTCTATGTTATTGCCACCTCCACCTACCTGCTTGACCCTCTGGCTCTACAGGAAGACACAGGTGGGTCGCTTTGTTACCTCATCACCTCTCCACTTCTACAGGAAGACACAGGTGGGCTGCTCTGTTACCTCATCATCTCTCCACCTCTACAGGAAGACACAGGTGGGTCGCTCTGTTACCTTATCACCTCTCCATCTCTACAGGAAGACACAGGTGGGCTGCTCTGTTACCTCATCATCTCTCCACCTCTACAGGAAGACACAGGTGGGTCGCTCTGTTACCTCATCACCTCTTCACCTCTACAGGAAGACACAGGTGGGTCGCTCTGTTACCTCATCACCTCTCCACCTCTACAAGAAAGCAAAGGTGGGCTGCTCTGATACCTCATCACCTCTCCACCTCTACAGGAAGACACAGGTGGGCTGCTCTGTTACCTCATCACCTCTCCACCTCTACAGGAAGACACAGGTGGGTCGCTCTGTTACCTCATTACCTCTCTACCTCTACCACACACACTCTCCCCAGCCATTGTCCGGGTTCGGGTTTGGCTGGGGTAGGCCGTCATTGTAACTAAGAATTTGTTCTTAACTAACTTGTCGAGTTAAATAAAGGTTAAATCCATTTTTAAAATGATGGTTGTCTTTATTTACTCTAAGAAGTTGTAAACAGCATTAATGTAGTTGTAAACAGTATTAATTAAGTTGTAAATATTACTAATTAAGTTGTAAACAGTATTAATTCAGTTGTAAACAGTATTAATGAAGTTGTAAACAGTATTAATGAAGTTGTAAACAGTATTAATGAAGTTGTAAACCGTATTAATTAAGTTGTAAATAGTACTAATTAAGTTGTAAACAGTATTAATTCAGTTGTAAACAGTATTAATGAAGTTGTAAACAGTATTAATGAAGTTGTAAACAGTATTAATGAAGTTGTAAACAGTATTAATAAAGTTGTAAACAGTATTAATGTAGTTGTAAACAGTATTAATTAAGTTGTAAACAGTATTAATTAAGTTGTAAACAGCATTAATGAAGTTGTAAACAGTATTAATGAAGTTGTAAACAGTATTAATGAAGTTGTAAACAGTATAAATGTAGTTGTAAACAGCATTAATTAAGTTGTAAACAGTATTAATGTAGTTGTAAACAGCATTAATTAAGTTGTAAATAGCATTAATATCGTTCTAAACAGTATTAGTGAAGTTGTAAACAGTATTAATGAAGTTGTAAACAGTATTAATGTAATTGTACACAGCATTAAGTTGTAAACAGTATTAATTAAGTTGTAAACAGTATTAATTAAGTTGTAAACAGTAGTTGTAAACAGTATTAATAAAGGTGTGAACCTTATTAATTAAGTTGTAAACCATATTAATGTGGTTATAAACAGTATTAATGAAGTTATAGACAGTTTTAATGAAGTTGTATATTTACTCTATAGGAGGAAGAGGAGGAGTAAACAGTGAAGAAGGATAAACAAAACAGACAGCCTCCCAGTAGGCTCTATTAAGGGCACAACAAGAGAACACCAAGACCTCTTTAACAAGACTACTGTACATCATAGGGAATAGGAGACTGGTTATGGTGCACACAAATTGAAAATGAGTGTCTCAAAACATACTGTTGAATCATGAGTGTGTGTGTGAGTGAATGAGTGTGTGTGTATGTTATGCTGTGGACACAATACAGTATATGGCAAATTAACACTGATTTCTTAGACTGAGGCTTGAGTTTATTTCTAGATCTATTAAATGTACAGATCAACCTACCTATACAGCTTATCATTAGAACTTCACAATATGTTTGTGTGTTGGACAAGAGGTCCTAAAGGAACCAAACATGCTCAATAATTGTTCTTACATAATATTGACACACTTCCAGGTTCCACACTGTGTACTTGTCCTCCAAAGTATGCGGGAGTTGTGAGCCATCTTGGTCCCCATTATCATCATGCCTGTCTCATCAAGCAGGCCTCCCCAAAGAACAGAATTTGCCACGCACCAATAATCAGAATAAATCAACTATGCACAAAGCCCGTTGGTTCTGCAATAAGGCTAAACTAGACATATTCTGATATGTATGTAAAACCATCTAGCTACACACTGATTTGAGCGATGAGAAAATGATCACGGCTGGTTCTGTGCCTTCAACCGGCAGATTGCAGAGGATTGCGTCTCCCTCTGTCACACTCACAACGGTCGTCTATGATCGCTTTAAGATGCAGTTGTGTTAACAAGGACTTGTCATTTGACTTTAAATAATGACAGCCGTAACCGTATGGAATGATGACATTTCCGTTGGTTATAAATATTGTAGCTATAACCACCTTTGTTTAATGTGCGTATAGGCTTGCTGAAAGAACCATCACTGAAAAAGATATATTAAGCTATATGAAAACATGTTGTTATGTTATTATAACATCAAAAATGTAATTAAATGTTATTACGGTGGAACGTGACGGTCTGTTTATTACAGTATCTTTAAACTTAATGAGGTTAGTGTATATTTTAATAGCCTATCCATTGTAATATGTTGTTCTTTGTTCAACGTTTCTCGGCTCCATATCACAGCAGTCTATGAGGCAGGGAAGTACACAAGGGAATCCACTGCACAGACAATACATACTACAATGTAAGACATCACCACGCACGCAAGCACACACGCACGGACAACAAAATAGGCTCTCCTATCTCCTAGCATCGTGTCATGAATGTAACAAAAGAAGAAAAAAGCACACGACCGGCCAATTGACACCACACTTCAGCACCCAAAAACACAATGATGGCCAGTAATTTAACAGGTAGCCAAATTAATCAATAAATACCCGCTGATGTTTTCCGAAGTAGGTCCGTAAATTGTTGTATTCCCTTTTAGATTGTGTCAATCCCCGTGTGGCCTCAATATCGGGCGTCGTGCCGTTGTTAAAAGACCACCTGCTAAGGTAAATTGGATGGAACAACCATTGGACAGAACAGTCGGCATTGCCTCTCCGTTGTCATCGGGTACATGGGAGACTGCGAGATGCTCTTTCCCCCTGGAGACTAATCGTGGTCCAGACACCCGGTTGTCACGCCCATCTCTCTCTAGCGCTGCTCTCCTTTGGTGAAAACTCAGTAGTCACACCGATCCACCATCGCCCACATTAATGCGTCTCTGCAGTTGGTCAGGATTCCGCGACTATTGCGTAAGGCCGTCTTCAGATTCGCACAACGTGCTGGCTCCAGCTATCTGCTGATTCCTGAGCGTGGTACTTGTACTGTACAGTAGGTAAGCTACTGTAAAAAAAAAAGAAAAAAGGCGCGCTTCAGGCAGGTACAGTAGCATGTGTAGATTAGTCTGTGTGAATGACAATGTTTTTTAGTTTTTTTTCAGAAACACCTCACTGCTCTAAATTCTAGGGAGATATGATGTGGCTGTACATTTGAAGAATGAGCAAGCCGTTGACCTGCTGAGAAACATATGCTACCTTTCCCCAAGGCAAAAAAGGTAATTTCCTGCTACTTATGGGTAAATATTTAAATTATATTAATAATAATGTATAACAAATGTTAAAGTAGGCCTATAATAAAATTAAGAGGATTTGCATGTAGAGTTATGCTTTGCGTCTGCTTAATAAAACGTGGAAAAAAATAATCAAATGCTCTAATACAAACATTCCTTAATGTTTTTTTGTTAATTGACTGCCATTACACTCCTATTATACAGTCCTAATAATACACTGACATACGAATGTGTCACGGGAAGGCGTGCGTCTGACGCCACATGATGACGTTAAATTACAGCGCCCAGGATATGTTATTTGAGCGAGCAAGAACTGACATTTTTCTCAGCTCGCGTTTATGAATATTTTTTCACAAATTAAGGTGGTCAGGGAATTATCACACCACTGCATAATATCTTTGTCCAAACAACCATTGACTCTGTACCCTCGCCATGGTAGAGGATGACGATTTAACGCCAAATGTTATGTCAAACCAAATGTGGAGCAGCAATGGCGAGTTTGTCCCGCCTGACGGAATATGTTGGGTGTCTGTTCTGTCATGTTTGCTGCTTGCCTGCTCCTACGTTGGGAGCTTATACGTGTGGAGAAGTGATTTGCCAAGGTAAGCCTCGTATTTCTTTGCTTTCTTGATTCGTAGAATATTCTACAGACATACGGAAGTGGTAGTTTGCCAGTTTTGTCGGTGGATAACTACCTAGCACGGCATTCGTGCAGGGCAATTCCATGGTAACGGAATTACGCTGAATCTCCGTTGTTTCACTTAAATATATGCCAAACCAAAAACATCGATTTCAAAGTTGAACAAGCCATATTACTCCAATTTACATAGTAATTTCAACTAAAAAGCCCAAAGGCCAGCAGATGGAGTTATTGAGGCGTTTACATATAATTAGTGGATTTTCTAAAGCATACTGGAAATGTAACTATTTTCTTTTAAATAATTCGTAATTTAGTTAGTCTAAAGAACTTATCAGAGACCTGCCTCGATCCTGCTCTTTCTTCTGCTAACAAATGGGGAAATGATTGAATTCAAAATTGCCATCATTACTGGTAAAATGCTTTAATTACTAGTAAAATGCTAGCTCGGAAAAGATGATCCAAGCAGATGGATATTATTGTTGATATTAACAGGCTGAGCAATCAACCTGATTTAAATGAAGATTAAAAAGCAGCGCTTGCTAAATGCTAATGTTATCTGGATGACATGTATAACAATTAGGCACAGAGTGCGTGTTGGCAGGTAGCTAGTGTTTAGCACGTTGGTTCAGTAACCGAAAGGTTGCTAGATCGAATCCCCGAGCTGACTAGGTCAAATCTGTTGTTCTGCCCCTGAACAAGGCAGTTAACCCACTGTTCCCAGGCCATCATTGTAAATAAGAATTTGTTCTTAACTGACTTGCCTAGTTAAATAGTTTTAAAAAAGTGTGCCTTGATCAAAGGCCAAATGGATTGAAAAAGGTGACCCCCCCTTCTTTAATTTGGAGAAGAGTAGGCAGACTAGTATTACATCCATTTATGTAAATGCCACTATCTGATTCTTGAAGTGATTAATAAGAAAATACTCTTTCTACAGAAAATACCCTTTCTACAGTTCATTATATCAATCTCATCTTTCAGAAGGCAACTTGGATTCATTTTTTGATTCAGTTAATAACTCTGTCTATTGAAGAAAGGTTTAAGAAACTTGTGATTCTGATATAGATATTACAGAGTTGGACCAAGCCATTAAACAAATGCCTATAGGTCAATCTCCAGGACGGGATGGTCTGACTCCTGAATTCTATTGACATTTTTGGCCTGATATTAGAAAGCTATTTTTTTTAATCGTATCTCCTTCTTTGAGATGGGGACAAATAGTTCTTATACCCAAACCAAAGAAGGACTCTCTTTACCTGGACAATTGGAGACCAATCACGTTGTTGGCAACTGACTATAAGTTACTAGCCCATGCCTGCTAACTGCTAGCTTGCTAACCCGGTCTGCTAACTGCTAGCTTACCTGCCCGGTCTGCTAACTGCTAGCCCCTGCTATCTGATAGCTTGTCTGCCACGGTCTGCTAGCTAGCCTGCCTGGTCTGCTAACTGCTAGCCCCTGCTAACTGCTAGCTTGCTAACCCGGTCTGCTAACTGCTAGCTTGCCTGCCCGGTCTGCTAACTGCTAGCCCCTGCTAACTGCTTGCTTGCTAACCCGGTCTGCTAACTGCTAGCCCCTGCTATCTGCTAGCTTTCCTGCCGCAGTCTGCTAACTGCTTGCTTGCTAACCCGGTCTGCTAACTGCTATCCCCTGCTAACTGCTAGCTTGCTAACCCGGTCTGCTAACTGCTAGCTTGTTTAGCCCCGGGCCTACTAACTGTTAGCTTGTTAGCATCGGCCTGCTAATTATCTGAATCGCCGTGTCCCCAGTCAGCCTAACCACTCACTGGACCCATATGTTCACTTGGCTACGCATTATTAGAGAGGCACCTTTCCAGAAACCCTCACTGTTGCTGCTTGCTATGGACCTCCCTCTGCCCACAGCTGTGCCCTCAATACCATATGTGAATTGATTGTCATCCATCTATCTTCTGAGCTCGTGCTACTAGGTGACCTAAACTGGGACATGCTTAACACCCCGGTCATCCTACAATCTGAGTTTGATGCCCTCAATCTCACACAAATGATCAATGAAGCTACCAGGTACAACCCCAAATCAGTAAACACGGGCACCCTCATAGATAACCCTCATCCTAACTAACTCGCCCTCCAAATTCACCTCTGCTGTTTTCAACCAAGTTGTCTGCATCCGTAATGGGTCTGCGACCAAATGACCACCTCTCATCACTGTCAAACGCTCCCTAAAACACTTCTGTGAGCAGGCCTTTCCAATCGACCTGGCCAGGGTATCCTGGAATGACATTGACCTCATCCCGTCAGTAGATGATTCCTGGCTATTCTTTAAAAGTGCCTTCCTCACCATCTTAAATAAGCATGCCCCACTCAAAATGTAGAACTAGGAATAGATATAGTCCTTGGTTCACTCCAGACCTGTCTACCCTTTACCAGCACAAAAATATCTTGTGGCGTTCTGCATTAGCATCGAATAGCCCCCGTGATATGCAACTTTTCAGGGAAGTTAGGAACAAATATACACAGGCAGTTAGAAAAGCTAGGGCTAGCTTTTTCAAACAGAATTTTGCATCCTGTAGTACTTACTCAAAAACGTTCTGTGACACTGTAAAGTCCATGGAGAATAATGAAAAACATATTGTCTGACAACTTGGATGGAAAATTACTGAGGATGATAGGGGACGATATTGCCACTACTATTTGCCATCTATTCAACCTAAACTTACATAAAAGTGTGTACCCTCAGGCTTTTAGGGAAGCAAAAGTCATTCCGCAACTCAAGAATCGTAAGGCACCCTTTAATGGCTCAAATAGCCGACCAATCAGCCTGTTACTAACCTTTAGGAAACTTTTGAAAAAAAGGTTGTTTGACCAGATACAATGCTATTTTACAGTGAATAAATTAACAAACTTTCAACAATTTATAGGGAAGGACATTCAACAAATGAGGATTGATGGATATAAATTGATAATAAGATTGTGGGAGCTGTTTTGTTAGACATCAGTGCAGCTTTTGACATTATCGATCATAGTATGCTGCTGGAAAAAGTACATGTTGGCTTTACACCCTGTGCTATATTGTGAATTGAGTTAATTGTCTAACAGAACACAGGGTGTTCTTTAATTGTAGTCTCTCCAACATAATCCAGGTTGAATCAGGTATTCCCCAAGGCAGCTGTCTAGGCCCCTTACTTTTTTTCAATCTTTACTAACGACTTGCCACTGGCTCTGAGTAAAGCCGGTGTGTCTATGTATGCAGATGACTCAACTACACACATCAGATGTTCTGCCTTATTATTATTCGACCATGCTTGTCATTTATGAACATTTGAACATTTTGGCCATGTTCTGTTATAATCTCCACCCGGCACAGCCAGAAGAGGACTGGCCACCCCACATAGCCTGGTTCCTCTCTAGGTTTCTTCCTAGGTTTTGGCCTTTCTAGGGAGTTTTTCCTAGCCACTGTGTTTCTACACCTGCATTGCTTGCTGTTTGGGGTTTTAGGCTGGGTTTCTGTACAGCACTTTGAGATATCAGCTGATGTATGAAGGGCTATATAAATAAATTTGATTTGATCAGCTAATACAGCGAGTGAAATCACTGCAACACTTAGAGCTGCAGTCAGTTTCAGAATACCCTTTGCCTTGATGACCGCTTTGCTCACTTTTGGCTTTCTCTGAACCATCTTCATTAGTTGGTAGGAACCAAAAATTGGACTCATCAGACCAAAGGACAGATTTCCACCGGTCTAATGTCCACATTACTCGTGTTTCTTGGTTCAGGGAAGTCTCTTCTTCTTATTGTAGTTGTTTCTTTGCAGCAATTCAAAATGAAGGCCTGATTCACTTAGTCTCCTCTGAACAGTTGCTGTTGAGATTATCTGTTACTTGAACTTGGTAAAGCATTTATCTGGGCTGCAATCTGAGGTGCAGTTAACACTAATGAACTTATCCTCTACAGTACAGGTAACTCTGGGTATTCCTTTCCTGTGGTGGTCCTCATGAGAGCCAGTTTCATCATAGCGCTTGATGGTTTTTGCCACTGCAAAAGTTATGTTAACATTAAAATGTTCCATATTGACTAGAGGTGGACCGATTTAATCGGCAGGGCCAATTTTCAAGTTTTCATAACAATCGGTAATCTGCATTTTTGGATGCCGATTACATTGCAATCCACCAGGAGACTGCGTGGCAGGTTGACCACCTGTTACGCGAGTGCAGCAAGGAGCCAAGTTAAGTTGCTAGCTAGCATTAAGCTTGTCTTATAAAAAAAACAATCAAGTTTAACATAATCACTAGTTAACTACATATGGTTGAATATATTATTAGTTTAACTAGCTTGTCCTGCATTGCATATAATCAATGCGGTGCCTGTTCATTTATCATCGAATCACAGCCTACTTGGACGAACAGGTGCTGATTTAACAAAAGCGCATTCGTGAAAAAAGTACAATCGTTGCACCAATGTGTACCTAACCATATACATCAATGCCTTCAAATCAATACACAAGTACTGTATATGTTTTTTTACCTGCATATTTAGTTAATATTGCCTGCTAACATGAATTTCTTTTAACTAGGGAAATTGTGTCACTTCTCTTGCGTTCAGTGCATGCAGAGTCAGGGAATATGCAGCAGTTTGGGCCACCTGGCTCGTTGTGAACTGTGTGAAGACCATTTCTTCCTAACAAAGACCGTAATTAATTTGCAAGAATTTTACATAATTATGACAACATTGAAGGTTGTGCAATGTAACAGCAATATTTAGACTTAGGGTTGCCATCCGTTAGATAACATACGGAACGGTTCCGTATTTCACTGAAAGAATAAACATTTTATTTTTTTGAAATGATAGTTTCAGGATTTGACCATATTAATGACCTACGGCTCGTATTTCTGTAATTATTATAATTAAGTCTATGATTTGATATTTGATAGAGCAGTCTGACTGAGCGGTGGTAGGCAGCAGCAGGCTCGTAAGCATTCATTCAAACACCACTTTCCTGCGTTTGCCAGCAGCTCTTCGCAATGCTTGAAGCACAGCGCTGTTTATGACTTCAAGCCTATCAACTCCTGAGATTAGGCTGGCAATACTATAGTGCCAATAAGAACATCGACTAGTCAGAGGTATATGAAATACAAATAGTATAGAGAGAAATAGTCCTATAATTCCTATAATAACTACAACCTAAAACTTCTTAACTGTGAATATTGAAGACTCATGTTAAAAGGAACCACCAGCTTTCATATGTTCTGAGCAAGGAACTTAAACGTTAGCTTTCTTACATGGCACATATTGCACTTTTACTTTCTTCTCCAACACTTTTGTTTTTTAATTATTTAAACCAAATTGAACATGTTTCATTATTTATTTGAGGCTAAATTGATTTTATTGATGTATTATATTAAGTTAAAATAAGTGTTCATTCAGTATTGTTGTAATTGTCATTATTACAAATACATCTTTAAAAATCGGCCGATTAATCGGTATCAGCTTTTTTTGGTCCTCCAATAATCATTATCTGTATCGGTGTTGAAAAATCATAATCGGTCTACCTCTAATATTGACTGACCTTCATGTCTTAATAAAGTAATGATGGACTGTCGTTTCTCTTTGCTTATTTGAGCTGTTCTTGCCATAATATGGACTTGGTCTTTTACCAAATAGGGCTATCTTCTGTATACCACCCCTACCATGTCACAACACAACTGATTGGCTCAAATGCATTAAGAAGGAAATAAATTCCACAAATTAACATTTAACAAGGCACACCTGTTAATTTAAATGCATTCCAGGTGACTACCTCATGAACCTGACTGCGAGAATGCCAAGAGGTCCTTGTACCTAGCATTGGGCATGGTGGTGACACAGTAAAGAGGCTCAGAGAGAATGCCACCGAATCGCTTGTTATGTGTGGGCAGTTTTGTTGAGCAGGCGTTTTAAAGCCATGACAGAGGGTATCACGTCTGCTGCAAACGCAGTTGATTAGCTTATTTCTCGAGTCATTTGTTCGAATGGAGCTAGGAGTGATCATGTTTCCAAGTATCAAACGTTCTCAAATGCCATTGAAATGGCTGCAGCGGTCTGAGAACCAGCACATTCTTGAGAGTGCAATAAGCCTTTCCTCAGTACGAAATCCTTGTCGACCTACTGTGCTGTCAGACTCCGCATGCTCATGGGGTTGACATCGCTGGTCCAAATGTCAGTCGTGAAGCTAATAGCAGTGACGCCCAAAGCAAGTAGCTCATGGATGTGTGTTTTAGCAATATTGTGTAACTCCAGTTGAACAATCTGGAGAAATGGCGCCTACTTGATAGTATGTACCGGGGCTCGAGGTGTTCAACCAGTCGGCTAATACCAACATCACCCACGACAGAGAACGGTTGATTGTCAAGGTAAATTATCTTTGCGTTAATGGATTTCGCCTTTTGAGTTGTCTCGCTGAAATGTTCTTACGCTTTCAAATGACCGTATTCTTCATGCCATCATTACGCCAATGAACTACTTTATGCACGTCAGGTTTGTCATCG
The DNA here is from genome assembly GCF_034236695.1 of Oncorhynchus nerka. NCBI lineage: Eukaryota > Metazoa > Chordata > Actinopteri > Salmoniformes > Salmonidae > Oncorhynchus > Oncorhynchus nerka. The sequence continues at coordinate 57,925,819 of NC_088403.1, forward strand.
ATTTTTCACATCGGCGTTAAACTAGACATTGTGCCGATGTTGGCATTTTTAGCTAAATTCGTCCGATTCCGATGTGCATCCCTGGTAACTAGTGTTCCATTACTAAAGATAAACAAGGCAGGCCCTGTTGTGTGGTCAGGTGCCACAAAGAAGGACTTGGGAAAATTACAACTGGCCCAGGACAGCACGGCTGCCTCTTAAATGTACAGCTAACATTAATAATATGGTTCAATGTAGAGGAGAGATTCACTAGCACACAGTTCGAATACCCATGCATACGCCACAACACATGTCACCAGAGGTCTCTTCACAGTCACCAAGTCCAGAACAGACTATGGGAGGCGGACAGTACCTCATAGAGCCATGACGACATGATGCAAGCAGTAGAATCCGATTTAAAGACAGATAAAAATACACCTTATGGAACAGTGAGGACTCTGAAAAGTCACACAGACACACACACAGGTACACACAGACTATACACACATGTACATCTGGATAGTGTGTTGTAGGACACTAGTGACCAGAGGGCACACACTTATTGTATTGTGAAATCTGTTGTAAAATGTATTTTAATGTTTAAAAGTTGTAATATAATGTGTATTACTGCCTTAATTTTTGCTGAACCCAAGAAAGAGTAGCTGCTGCCTTGGCAGGAACTAGTGGGGGTCCATAATACACCCCAGGAAGAGTAGCTGCTGCCTTGGCAGGAACTAATGGGGATCCATAATAAACCCCAGGAAGAGTAAATGACTTAATATCGCCATCTGCTGGCTTCTCGGCTCGTGCAGATGCAAAGTTTGGTAACAGAATTACTGTAACATCTCACAAATATTTAATCTGTTACCAAACCCTTCTGTTTTTATAAAATGTTCAGTGTAAATTGTTAAAATTAGTTGTGCATAGTTATATGGTTTGTTGAACTTTGAAATTAATTTTTTGTGTTTGGTTATACATTTTAAATGGAAAATTCTGAGTCTCCGTGTAATTCTGCTACCATGGAATTTCCGTGCAGCAGTCTGCTAGCCTTTCATTATTTGCTGATAAATTAGCAAGCAAACTAAACCAGAGGGCTTGTTTGTTTAGTTTCCTGCTTAACTGCAGTGTTCTTGCTCTTTGAGGGGCTGGTTTGTTTACAAAATGTAATGTTGACACGTGCATCTCCTGTGTGTGCATCACGTGCCTGCTCCCAGGGACCACCCGGCCGTTATCAAGAGGCGCTTCACCAGTGTCCTAATCGTGTCTGCCTTGTCGCCTGTCTTTGTGTGGACATGGAAGGTGTACACTGGTGTGATGGTGAGTCTCTACGCCGCGCTGTCTCAGCTATAGGTCGACTGCTATAGGTCGACTGCTATAGGTCGACTGCAATAGGTCGACTGCTATTAGATGACAAGGCTCATGATTGGAAATGACAGCTGAGCCCGTGTTGATGCTTTCAAGTGCCTTTGAATAGCAGTCTGCTGTAGTTTTTATATGGGGAAACGATGGGTTATATTAGCTTAGTGCGTCACATACTCCAATACAGTACAACTACACCATAGCCAGCTTTCCAAGAAACCTCTTGCCCTGGCCTATAATGGACTTGGTACATTGCAATCCTTTATCTGGGCACAGATGCATGACACAGTTCCTTTAAGGCTGGGGCACAGGATAACGGTTGATTACAGCCCATTTCCTGGTCTGTTCATGGAGTGTTAGGTTATGCTATACACGAGAACATTTCCCTGAATTCCAGCACTACTTCTCTTGTTCCCCTATAGCCCGGCCCGTCGTTGCTGGCTCTGATGGGCATTCGCTTCGAGGGCCTCATCCCAGCCATCATACTGCCTCTGCTGCTCACCATGGTAACAGACACAAGACTGTTGGAGATCTACTTTTGGTATTGTTTGACCTACAGTTGTTAACCTCTGACCTTTGCTCTGGTAGGTTCTGTTTCTTGGCCCTCTCATCCAACTGGCTATGGACTGTCCCTGGGGCTTCATGGATGGGATTACAGTGGCCCTTGGTGAGAGATTGTCTAGAGATGATTATTCACCCAATATGGTTATTTCTGCGTTATCCTGGAGACCATCTCTCTCTCTCCCACTCCAACAGACCCATGGTTCTGGGCTCTGTGCCTCAGGGACATGCGCTGGCTGAGGAACCAGGTGGTGGCCCCTCTGACTGAGGAGCTGGTGTTCAGGGCTTGTATGCTGCCCATGCTGGTACCCTGCGCCAGCCCCTCCACTGCCATGTTGACCTGTCCCCTCTTTTTCGGAGTAGGTAAGTCTCATCAACATGCAGATCTGGTTTGCATTTAGACAAATCTGCTTGCCTCAACCCAAACTGAATTGAACAAATAATGTATTGGATTTAGCAGCATTTCATAATGTATGTATGTGTCATGTCAGTTAATATCTGTGCGAGTCAATACGAACACCATCTGCCATTTTGACCTACATAAATATTGATCCAAAAGCTGTGCTGTACACCAGGGGTGCAACAGCTGCAGCCAACATGTACAGTCCCTTCGGAAAGTATTCAGACCCCTTAACTTTTTCCAATTTTGTTATGTCACAGCCTTATTCTAAAATGGATTTTAAAATAAAAAAAATCTCAAATCTATACACAATACCCCATAATGACAAAGCTAAACAGCTTTTTAGAAATGTTTGCTAATTTATTACAAACAAAAAAACGATACCTTATTTACATAAGTATTTAGACCTTTTGCTATGAGACTCGAAATTGATCTCCGGTGCATCCTGTTTCCATTGATCATCCTAGATGTTTCTACAACTTGAATGGAGTCCACCTGTGGTAAATTCAATTGATTGGACATGATTTGGAAAGGCACACACCTGTCTATAAACAAGATTCTCTGGTCTGATGAAACCAAGATTGAACTCTTTGGCCTGAATGCCAAGCATCACGTCTGGAGGAAACCTGGCACCATCCCTATGATGAAGCATGGTGGTAGTGGCAGCATCATACTGTGGGGATGTTTTTCAGTGACAGGGAATGGGAGACAGGATTGAGGTAAAGATGAAGGGAGTAAAGTACGGAGAGATCCTTGATGAAAACCTGTTCCTGAGTTCTCAGGACCTCCGACTGGGGCGAAGGTTCACCTTCCATCAGGACAACATGGCAGTGGCTTCGGGACAAGTCTATGAATGTCCTTGAGTGGCCCAGGCAGAGCCCGGACTTCAACCTGATCGAACATCTCTGGAGAGACCTAAAACTAGCTGTGCAGCAATACTCCCCATCCAACCTGACAGAGCTTGAGAGGATCTGCAGAGAAGAATGAAACTCTCCAAATACAGGTGTGCCAAGCTTGTAGCGTCATACCCAAGAAGACTCAAGGCTGTAATCGCTGCCAAAGGTGCTTCAACAAAGAACTGAGTAAAGGGTCTGAATACTTATGTAAATGTTGTTTACATTTTTAATTTTGTATAAGTTAGCAAAAAAATAAAACTGTTTTTACTTTGTCATTATGGGGTATTGTGTGGAGGAAAAAAACAAATGTAATGAATTTTAGAATAAGGCTGTAACCTAACAAAATGTTAGGTCTGAACACTTTCCGAAGGCACTGTAGTTTTGTGTCTCTTGACTAATCATTTTCATGCAAATGGAACACCTGGCATATCAACGTAAAGCGAGAGAGAGAAGCACTCTGCTTTTCTCTACTAGTTTTTGGGCTTCGCTAAACTCATTTAGGTGCTTCGAGCATCTGGACATAAGTCCAATCTATTATTATTATTATTAGTATTCATATTATTATGATTATTATCCCCATTCATAGTATTATGATTCGTATTATTTATATTATAATTATTATAATTATTAATTCATAGTATTATTCTTATTATTCATCTTATAATTCACATTTATTATTATTATTCTTAGTTATTCATATTATTATTCATATAATTGTTTTGATTCATATTATTAATATTACAGAAAGGCAGTAGGCTTAAACCTCTATTGACCTGATATGTTCTTAATAATATAGGAGCAAACGAGACGATTTTCAGTCAGACCAACTGTCCTCATACAACTGTCCTCATACAACTGTCCTCATACAGCTGTCCTCATACAGCTGTCCTCATACAGCTGTCCTCATACAGCTGTCCTCATACAGCTGTCCTCATACAGCTGCCGCTGGAAAGCAATGTTTTTTTTACTGCCACAAAAAAAATATTAATACGAGTTTTAGCTAGAGACATAAAAATAAAAAATGAACCCGTAGCTCTCACCAGTACCGCAAAAATGATGCATGTGAAAGTGGTAAACAAAATGTAAATGGAGAATACATTTGGATGATGACATTTTTTAAACTCTGTCCATGTCTTATTTTTTTGTCCGGAAACTCTAAAGATGTTGTCTTCACAGCTCACTTTCATCATGTGATAGAACTGCTGCGATTCAGACAGGGCAGCGTGTCTGGGATCTTTCTCGCTGCAGGTAAGGACCAACCGATTAACTTCAGCTTTTCTACTTTGTCTCACATGTGGTAGATGGCTCCTGTAGCCTAGCTATGTGCTCTTCTTTTCCACTGACTGTTAAATAGACTGTATATGATTATTAATTGTGTGTTTTAATGTTTGTTGCAGTGTTCCAGTTTTCCTACACCGCTGTCTTTGGAGCTTACACTGCCTTCATATTTATCAGAACAGGTGGGTACTAGCTACACTACATAACCGACATGAGGTCTGTCTGGGTCTGTGGGCACTAGCTAGGTCTGTCTGGGTCTGTGGGTACTAGCTACACTACATGACCTACATGAGGTCTGCCTGGGTCTGGGCACTAGCTAGGTCTGCCTGGGTCTGTGGGCACTAGCTAGGTCTGCCTGGGTCTGTGGGCACTAGCTAGGTCTGCCTGGGTCTGTGGGCACTAGCTAGGTCTGCCTGGGTCTGTGGGCACTAGCTAGGTCTGCCTGGGTCTGTGAGCACTAGCTAGGTCTGCCTGGGTCTGTGGGCACTAGCTAGGTTGTGTCGGTCTGTGGGCACTAGCTAGGTTGTGTCGGTCTGTGGGCACTAGCTAGGTTGTGTCTGGGTCTGTGGGCACTAGCTAGGTTGTGTCTGGGTCTGTGGGCACTAGCTAGGTTGTGTCTGGGTCTGTGGGCACTAGCTAGGTTGTCTGTCTGCTAGGTCTGGGTCTGTGGGCACTAGCTAGGTTGTGTCTGGGTCTGTGGGCACTAGCTAGGTTGTGTCTGGGTCTGTGGGCACTAGCTAGGTTGTGTCTGGGTCTGTGGGCACTAGCTAGGTTGTGTCTGGGTCTGTGGGCACTAGCTAGGTTGTGTCTGGGTCTGTGGGCACTAGCTAGGTTGTGTCTGGGTCTGTGGGCACTAGCTAGGTCGGGTCTGTGGGCACTAGCTAGGTCGGGTCTGGGGGCACTAGCTAGGTCGGGTCTGGGGGCACTAGCTAGGTCGGTCTGGGCCTCTTGGCAGATTGGTAGTTGTGTGGGTGCAACCATTTTTGTTACCTTGAATAGTTCTATCTACCTAATATTGGTTAATATTTACTGAATATTTCTAGCTACTCTTTTCTCTCTGTCCTCAGGTCACCTGGTGGGACCGGTGCTGTGCCACTCTTTCTGTAATCACATGGGCTTCCCTGCCCTGAGCACGGCCCTGGAGCACCGCCACCGCCTCACCATCCTCTCCTGCTACCTGCTGGGGGTCCTCCTCTTCCTCCTCCTCCTCTTCCCCCTCACAGACCCCCTCTACTACGGCCTGCCCACCCCTGTCTGCACCCTGGCCTCTGTCCCCAGCTCCCTATGCATCTCCTGATCCCACGCCCACCCAACACACACACCCCTCTCTACTTGATGGACCGGTTCGCTGAGTCTACTACCCATCAGCAGCCAAAAGGAGGAGCGGTCCAAGTGGTCCTAGCACTAGGGGTGTTTTAGCTCTTCGGTCATGCCTGCTTGGATGGGCTCTCTCTGGGGGAGGTGGGAAGGGTTATGGCTGTGTCAGGTATGGACATTCAGTACTATCGGCTGTCTATACTATGTATTCTTCTAGGGGCAACAGGGTAACTTAGACAGCCATTCCCTATGTTCAGGTTACATTTGCAGTCAGTCAGTTAGCCAGTCAGTTAATATGTGGTCTGTAGTGTCGACTCAACAAAGGAACCGTATCTGGCCAAGATGTGAGGCGCTGTAGTAGTAAGACATTCTGGTGGTCAATAACGTCAGTGTTTTCATCGGTTCTAGATGCTGAATAAGAGTTATTTATTTACACATCTGCATGTTTCTATACTGGTGTTTTATTGGTGGGGGATAGTTGGGTTGTTCCAGTTGGACTGTAGTTGTCCATGATAGTTTAGCCACAGTTCTCAGTTCTCAGTTCCACAGTTCTCTCCTCTCAGGCTTTTAAGACACCAGACGATTGGTGTTTGGCGAGATCACAAAGTGTACAGTCTTTACCCAGCCCTGAATTCAGTCATACACTCAAGTTGTCGCTCATTCCAAGTCATGCCGATAGAAGCCTATAATCCCGAAGCTAACATTACCATTCTTAGGGCCAGGAGTTTTTCCCTGACTATGTGAACCTGACCAGGAAAAACTCTGGGCCCCTATCATTCTCTGCACACAGTTTGGCTCTTTGTTCTTGAACTGCTTCTTTATTTGAGCGATTGAAGGGGGAGGAAGCTTAAGGTGGGGTGGGATGATGGACAGTTTCCCCCTTAAGGGACTTGGACCCTTGTAAGACTCAGGTGTCCTGTAGTCGTATGTATGTATGTAGGTTTGAATGCTATCTAACCACTACTTTGCATGCTGCTACATGTTGCAATATGGATATCAGACAAGATGACAGGTCTATATTCTTCTACAGATGCACACACACACAACAAGCTACAGTGCATTTGGAATGTATTCAGACCCCTTGACTTTTTCCAAATTTTGTTACGTTACAGCCTTATTCTAAAATTGATTAAATAATTTTTCAGCAATCTACACACAATGACACGTTTTTTAATTTTTTTTTACACACATTAATTACAAATGTAAAAAATGATACCTTATTTACATAAGTATTCAGACCTTTTGCTATGAGACTCGAAATTGATCTCCGGTGCATCCTGTTTCCATTGACCATCCTAGATGTTTCTAAAAATTGATTGGAGTCCACCTGGTGTAAATTCAATTGATTGGACATGATTTGGAAAGGCACACACCTTTCTATATAAGGTCACACAGTTGACAGTGCATGTCAGAGCAAAAACCAAGCTATGAGGTCGAAGGAATTGTCCGTAGAGCTTCGAGACAGGATTGTGTTGAGGCACAGATTCCTGTGGCATTGAAGTTCCCCAAGAACACATTGGCCTCCATGATTCTTAAATGGAAAATTTTTGAAATCACCAAGACTCTTTCTAGAGCTGGGCAATTGGGGGAGAAGGGCCTTGGTCAGGGAGGTGACCAAGAACCCGATGGTCACTCTGACATAGTTCCAGAATTCCTCTGTGGAGAAGGGAGGAGCTTCCAGGCGGACAACCATCTCTGCAGCACTCTACCAATCAGGCCTTTATGGTAGAGTGGCCAGACGGATGCCACTCTTCAGTAAAAGGCACATGACAGCCATCTTGAAGTTTGCCAAAAGGCACATAAATGACCCAGACCATGAGAAATAAGATTCTCTGGTCTGATGAAACCAAGATTGAACTCTTTGTCCTGAATGCCAAGCATTACGTCTGGAGGAAACCTGTCACCATCCCTACGGTGAAGCATGTTATGATGCTGTGGGAATGTATTTCAGTGGCAGGGACTGGGAGACTATTCAGGATCGAGGCAAGGATGAACAGAGCAAAGTACACAGAGATCCTTGATGAAAACCTGCTCTAGAGCGCTCAGGACCTCAGACTGGGGCAAAGGTTCACCGTCCAACAGCACAATGATCTTAAGCACAGAGCCAAGACAACGCAGGAGTGGCTTTGGGACAAGTCTGGCCCAGCCAGAACCCAGACTAGAACCCGATCGAACATCTCTGGAGAGACCTGAAAATAGCTGTGCTGCGACGCTCCCCATCCAACCTGACAGAGTTTGAGAGGATCTGCAGAGAAGAATGGGAGAAACTCCCCAAATACAGGTGTGCCAAGCTTGTAGCGTCATACCCAAGACTCGAGGCTGTAATCACTGCCAAAGTTGCTTCAACAAAGTACTGAGTAAATGGTCTGAATACTTTTGTAAATGTGATATTTAATTTTTAAAACAATTTATTTAGCGAGAAAATTGTTCCCTGTTTTTACTTTGTCATTATGGGGTTATTGTGTTTAGATTGATGGGGAATAAAAACAATTGAATCCATTTTAGAGTAAGTCTGTAACGTAACAAAATGTGGAAAAAGTTGAGGGGTCTGAATACTTTCCAAATGCACTGTATTACCCAAAATAAGGTAATGTACAGACAGTGTTACATCCCAGTGTTTACTCACTCACTCACCGCAAATGATACTTTGCATTTGTGAAAATACATGTTATTTACTTGACCAGGCTGTGACAATTGTAGTCCATTGCACTATATAGACAGGGTGTAGGTTAGATTCTGTGTGGGTTGTTGATTTTTATAGGGAATTGTAATGGGACCTGGTGTAATACTATATAACAGATCCATCTGACTAGAACAGAAGTGTGGTGTGGTTCATGAACCAGCAGATTGAATCACACTGAATGTATTGCAACGGGATGTCGAGGCAGTTGAAGTCACTGGTCCGATTTATAAACTGACTTCACTGTGTAAATTGGAACCATATCTCTGGAGAGTCCCATGCAGGAGACGCTAACATTCACTGACAAAGATCTGTGAACCTATCTACCACAGCAGTGAGGACTGTACTGTATAAGCTATGAAGGAGTTACATTATGGTTCTTCAGCAATAACGTAGTTGATGGAAAAGGACCAAAATCAGGGAATTATCTGAAATGGGTGTGTATGTGAATTGAAAAAGCTAAAAAGCCACTTCTTGTTGCTTGAAAATTTCAGAATAATGACCAGCCATTATTTTGAATAGATAGTTTATGTTTGGGCCAACCTCAGATGAGCCATGTATCTCCTAGTTGAAGGTTCAATAGACATTGTCTTGAATAAACCTGCATGGTGCGTCCAGACCATCTGTAATGACCTGCATTGTACGTCAGAGGGCGCAAGAGTACCATGTCTGGGCGTGCTGCCGTCGTTATGTGAAGCACAGGAACCTGGGACTTTCACACAGGCTGTTCATGGGGTTGTTCTTGACGGGTAGTCATCCGTCACTTGAAAAACCAATCTGTTTTTATTCCGTTTTTTTCCTCCCACAAGCCTTGATCCAATAGACAGGACGGATATAGGCTTAGAGAAGAGAAAGTGGGTTTGAACCTAACAACTTAGTGATACAGATCGGCTAGCTACCTTCGCTCTGTTGAGTAATCTCTCAGATTAATTAAAAAAGGACTAGGATCTAGCCTCCCTTTTTAAGAGTCAAACTCTAAACTATCTTGATGTCTCCCTCTCACAACCTGCATGTGAATGTTTTGACTTGAGGCACTAGGCACTGGCCTCTCTTAGGCACTGGCCTAAGATGTCATTTTGGACCAATAACTCAGATGACCGTTGTTTCCCCCTACAGTGATGACCGTTGTTTCCTCCTACAGAGACTAACCATCTGGTTCAGATAGCTGCTAGATTGACTTTGTTGTCGAAATTTACACACACACACATTTATACATGACGAGGCTGTCAAATTCTTATTAGGTAGGCTCAGGAGACCGTACATCTACAGATTAATATTGTCAGGAGATGGCACATCTACAGATTAGAGAGAGCTGTTTCATCAATACAATCAAATTTAATCTAACATCTCATTCTCCCACATCATCAACATTCTCCCTTTTTGGAAAACATATATTTTGTCTCTGGCTCAAATTGTCTGAATCCCGCCTTGTCACGGGTTAGGCTGCTTCTCACCAGAATGTTCTTATTTTATTTTCCTGATATTGACTTGAATTGAAATGCGTAGGCTACATTTGCAAGACACTTGGGAGAAACGCTGACTCCCCTTTCCTGCTTGACAACGCTTTCACTTTGTCTTTTTACATTTTTTTTTCTCTCAAATGTCAGAACCAAACAATCCTGTCTACAGTAACTCTCAAACTAGTGACTTCCTGTACATGCATAAAGCGGACACACAGCGGTAGAGACAGGAATATATATTTTTGCAAGTTAATATGAAGCTCTCTTTTACTAAAATGACAAAACAGAAGAATGATATAGTATTTAAAAGATTGGATTGAGTAGTTGACTCTGACCTGGTTGTGAAGACAATAAGACGATGCACATGTTTTATATTGGATACCATATTTTGTAATCAAATCTATTTTAGTGACATGGACTTGAATCTACTGATATTTGGGTTTCTGGCCACAGTGTACAATGCAATTTTTTGAGACTTATCAATATTGAACAGACAGTGTTTTATAACGACAATCTTTTATGAGATCTTATAGAAATCACACACTGCGAAAAGCTCAAGAATTTGGAAATAAACAAGCTAATTTTATAAAATGTCTCTGGTGTTGTTTTTGATCGTCCTTGTGCCCAATGTTTTACTTTTCACTTAAATAATTTGACTCAATCGTTGAATTCCTGTATCCGTCCCCAGTGATTTTTTTTAATTTTTATTTATTTAACCTTTATTTAACCAGGTAGGCTAGTTGAGAACAAGTTCTCATTTGCAACTGCGACCTGGCCAAGATAAAGCAAAGCAGTTCGACACATACAACAACACAGTGTTACACATGGAATAAACAAAACATACAGTCAATAATACAGTAGAACAAAAGAAAACAAAAAGTCTATATACAGTGAGTGCAAATGAGGTAAGATAAGGGAGTTAAGGCATTAAATAGGCCATGGTGGCGAAGTAATTACAATATAGCAATTAAACACTGGAATGGTAGATGTGCAGAAGATGAATGTGCAGGTAGAGATACTGGGGTGCAAAGGAGCAAAATAAATATCAGTATGGAGATGAGGTAGGTAGATAGATGGGCTGTTTACAGATGGGCTAAGTACAGGTGCAGTGATCTGTAAAATGCTCTGACAGCTGGTGCTTAAAGCTAGTGAGGGAGATGTGAGTCTCCAGCTTCAGAGATTTTTGCAGTTCGTTCCAGTCATGGGCAGCAGAGAACTGGAAGGAAAGATGACCAAAGGAGGAATTGGCTTTGTTGGTGACCAGTGAGATATACCTGCTGGAGCGCGTGCTACGAGTGGGTGCTGCTATGGTGACCAGTGAGCTGAGATAAGGCGGGGCTTTGCCTAGCAGAGACTTGTAGATAACCTGTAGCCAGTGGGTTTGGCGACGAGTATGAAGCGAGGGCCAACCAACGAGAGCGTACAGGTCGCAATGGTGGGTAGTGTATGGGGCTTTGGTGACAAAACGGATGGCACTGTGATAGACTGCATTCAGTTTGTTGAGTAGAGTGTTGGAGGCTATTTTATAGATGACATCACCGAAGACGAGGATCGGTAGGATGGTCAGTTTTACGAGGGTATGTTTGGCAGCATGAGTGAAGGATGCTTTGTTGTGATATAGGAAGCCGATTCTAGATTTAATTTTGGATTGGAGATGCTTAATGTGAGTCTGGAAGGAGAGTTTACAGTCTAACCAGACACCCAGGTATTTGTAGTTGTCCCCGTATTCTAAGTCAGAGCCGTCCAGAGTAGTGATGCTGGACGGGCGAGCAGGTGCGGGCAGCGATCGATTGAAAAGCATGCATTTAGTTTTACTTATTGAGTGCTCAACGTATGGGCTAACGATTTGTATTGAGTCTGTGTCTAACTGATGTCGAGTTTCCAAACCTCTCTATGGTTTGGAACAACATGTCAATGTCTGAAGCACACAGAGTTATGTAGTGATGAATGTGAGCCAACCACATCAAGTAGACCCATAGTCCATGTGGTATTCATCATCACATTCTTATGTTACTGATACAATTTGTCTTTATCTTCTATGAACTGCAATCAAGGCATTTCTGCATCGCTTGCTGTTTGGGGTTTTAGTCTGTGACATCTGCTGATGTAAAAAGGGGCTTTATAAATCCATTTGATCGATAGATCGGTATACACATCGTGGAGTTGTGTAACTAGAAACCATGCCTATTTATTCCTGGTACACACGTATTACCACATTATACTCCAGAATAATCATCCTTGCCATTGTCAACACAAGAAAAGCCCAGCAAATGATTTGTCATTAGTTAAAGGCCAGGCTCCATTCAATGGTGCTGCAGACACTTTTTCTTTACACAATGGAAAGTTGTCTCTTTGTGCTGGGTCTCCTGTGGTGCATCATATTTGAAAAGATGAGTAGACGCACAGAGATTGCTTGAAGTTCTCTGCATGGAGATGAGCCATGGCAGAACGGCGATGTGGGGACACTGTTGGCTAAAACCTTGTGTGTGTGACACACTGATTCATCAGTGGCACAGTTGCACTAGTATGAATTGTGTGTGTGTGTGGGGGTGGGGGGGGGTCCAGATCTGTCAATTACTGACTCTCCATTCCTATTATATTTTCTGATAGTTTTCTACTTCCTCTCCCTGCATCGTCCCCTGTGGTATCTTTCACATCTTACCCCACAGACCCTTTGTCTCTGTGTTTTCATACACTTTGTAGAACTCTGTCTTTTTCTAAAGCTGCCCTTGTTCAAGGGCTGTGAATCAGGCTTCGTGAAAACATCTCAAAGGAGAGCGAAAACGTTACTCACTCCGTAACAAAATTTGTTTTTAATCTGAATGGTCGGCGTGGGCGCAAGCAAACAGCTTCTCTAATTCGATCATCAGTGCATCTTCCAACCTTGATGCGTATGTTCATATATAAATGAACATACATGTGTGTTAATGTGTGTCATACGCGTGGATGCAGCTCTACATAAGACTCCCATCATGGATTTTTATGTCTGCGTCACATTCAATTCCACTTAGGCTACTTTTAGACAGGCAGCCCAATTTCTGTTTTCAGATCAGCTATTAAGATCAGCTCTAAGAAAAAGAGTAGATGTGATTGGTTATAAGAACAATTAATGTAAAACTGGGCTGCCTGTGTAAACGCAGCCTTACTGTCTCTTATTGCAGTAGCATGAAAGGAGCTGATTATGGAGTCTCTAGTATTGCTTCATTTAGATTCCTCCTCACCAAGATCTCGATAAGACTACGAAGCAACTCAAGTTACGAGCTTGTATCAATATGGAATAAAGGTTTATACACCAATGATTTGAGTGATGGCAGCTGGCGGAATGTCGTCTGTAGGTTATCATTCATACTTGTTCCTGACGTATGGGTCTGGATTGATATTTCTTTACTGTCCTCACAGCTTCCAGATGTAATGTTTCTCTGTCTTGGTCTTTAAATCCAGACCCAGTCCCTCTTAACTGTAACTCTCAGGTTACTGCAGTTAAACAGAGGGTGAAGGCTCCCCCCCCCCCCCCCCCCCCCAAGCCAGAAGACTCCTGAACAGCTAATCAAATGGCTACCAAGTCTATTTGCATTGTCCCCCCCTCTCTTTTACGCTGCTGCTACTCTCTGTTATTATCTATGCATAGTCACTTTAACTCTACCTTACACTACCGATCAAAAGTTTGGGGTCACTTAGCTTTTCTTTCAAAAACAAGGACATTTCTAACTTTCTTTGACCATTAAAATAACATAAAATTGATCAGAAATACAGTGTATACATTGTTAATGTTGTAAATGACGATTGTAGCTGGAAACGGCTGAATTTATTTGATTTTTTATGGAATATCTACAGAGGCCCATTATCAGCAACCATCACTCCTGTGTTCCAATGGCACGTTGTGTTAGCTAATCCAAGTTTATCATTTTAAAAGGCTAATTGATGATTAGAAAACCCTTTGGCCATTATGTTAGCACAGCTGAAAACTGTTGTTCTGTTTAAAGGAGCATTAATATTCCATTAAAAATCAGCCGTTTCCAGCTACAATCATCATTTACAACATTAACAATGTCTACTCTGTATTTCTCATCAATTTGATGTCATTTTAATGGACAAAAAAAATGTGCTTTTTCTTTCAAAAACAAGGACATTTCTAAGTGACCCCAAATGTTTGAACGGTAGTGTACACATACATATTACCTCGACTAACCGGTGCCCCCGCACATTGACTCTGTCCCGGTACCCCCTGTATATAGACTCGCTATTGTTCTTTTACTGCTGCTCTTTAATTATTTGTTACTTTCTATGTTTAACTTAACACAAATTTTTCTTAAAACTGCATTGTTAGTTAAGGGCTTATAAGTAAGCAGTTCACCTGTTGTATTCGGCACAACATTTGATTTGATGTCTTAGTTGCTCAGAAACCAGGGACATATTAATGTATATTAGCCCATATCCTTCGTAACACCAAGTTCCTAGCAGTTCAAATCCAATGGAGAGGAGACCCACTGTGAGTAAACTAGTCGTCCGGGGTAGATGCAGTAGTCTGTGGAAATGAGATAGCTAGCACGGGAGAACAGGCTCTTCAAACATACTGCTTCCGATGTCCATCTCGTGAGGGAACCTATAGTTTGTGACTGAATTGGATAGATTAGAAGTGGCCTCTTCAACCTCGACCTGCCTACTCAATCTCCTCCTCCTTCGCAATCTGACGCTCTATCTCCATACTTGGGCCTGGGCAATCAAATAGCGAGGAGAGAGAGAGAGGGAGGGAGAGAGAACGAGGGAGAGATTAAAAGGCCCGGGAAATAGTGATGATGAGTAAGCTCTTCATCATACACCACTGGAAGGAAAGTTCATCACAGAATATTAAACTCTTTTCTGCCATCTGTTTGATATTGAGGGTAAACTGCATTACATAGCAGTGTGTGTGTGAGAGAGCGAGAGGGAGAAAAAGTGTGTGTGATTGTGTGCGTGTGTTCTGTGCCACCAACATCTGTGTGTGAATAGAATTTTAAGCATGGTATTATTACTTATTCTTCCCTTCTCAAGGGCAACTGGAGCTGTTATGCATCATGAGGACCTGGGAGGAGGATTTTCTCTTCCAGTGGAACATATCAGCCCCCTGTTAGAAGAAAATATACACAGGTAGTTACTATGCAAGGCTAGAAGACAGACTGGAGAGAGGCTTTCCACTCCCTATCAAATGATCCATAGCCTAATTGGTATTTATTTAGTATTTATTAGGATTCCCAATTAGCTGCTGTTGAGCAACGGCTACTCTTCCTGGGGTCCAAACAGGAAACAACACAACAAATACAATACATAAATATACATAGCACAACAGTTACATTACAATTTAGCCACCCAGAGCGACCCACAGCTAGT
This sequence comes from Oncorhynchus nerka, assembly GCF_034236695.1. Classification (NCBI taxonomy): domain Eukaryota; kingdom Metazoa; phylum Chordata; class Actinopteri; order Salmoniformes; family Salmonidae; genus Oncorhynchus; species Oncorhynchus nerka. The sequence goes on from NC_088403.1 coordinate 57,941,116, forward strand.
GCATCCCCTTTCATGTGGAGACAAACACATACATGCCCAAACGTATGTGGACACCTGCTCATCGAACATCTCATTCAAAATCATGGGCATTAATATGGAGTTGGTCCCCCCTTTGCTGCTATAACAGCCTCCACTCCTCTGGGAAGGCTTTCCACTAGATGTTGGAGCATTGCTGCAGGGACTTGTCAGGGCTCTGTGGAGGTCAGGGCTCTGTGGAGGTCAGGGCTCTGTGCAGGCCAGTCAAGTTTTCCCACCTTGATCTCGACAAACCATTTCTGTATGGACCTTGCTTTGTGCACGGGGGGCATTGTCATGCTAAAACAGGAAAGGGCTTTCCCCAGACTGTTGCCATAAAGTTGGAAGCAAATAATTGTCTAGAATGTAGCGTTAAGATTTCCCTTCACTGGAGCTAAGGGGCCTAGCCCGAACCACGAAAAACAGCCCCAGACCATTATTCCTCCTCCACCAAACATTACAGTTGGCACTATGCATTTGGGCAGGTAGGGTTATTCTGGCATCCGCCAAAACCAGATTAGTCCAGAGAACGCGTTTCCACTGCTCCAGAGTCCAACGGCGGCGAGCTTTACACCCCTCCAGCCGACGCTTTGTGCATGGTGGTCTTAGGCTTGTTTCCGGCTGCTAGGCCATGAAAACCAATTTCATGAAGCTCCCAACGAACAGTTCTTGTGCTGACGTTGCTTCCAGAGGCAGTTTGAACTCGGTAGTGAGTGTTGCAACCATGGACAGACGATTTTTACGCACAAAGCTTGTGTGGCCTACCACTTTGTGGCAGAGCCAGTGTTGTTCCTAGGCGTTTCCACTACACAATAACAGCACTTACAAGTGGCAGCTCTAGCAGGGCAGAATTATTTTATTTTTTACTTTATTTCTAGATTTTCAGATATAACAAGTACAGTACAAACCCAACCCTCCCTCCCTCCCTCCCTCCAAACCACCAAGGCATCCATAAGAGTAAGTTTAATAGGAAAGAAAAACAGAAACAAACAGTAATAGAAATGAAAACAATGGAGAAAGAAAAGTTCAATAAAAATTCTTAACAGCACAAATGGCCACTAGAACAGACATGACTGCTTACCAAACAATGCAAGTTACCCTAAGTAAAAGACAGGCTCTCCAGGAATTGCATTAATGGAGACCAGGTTAAGTCTAACTTCTGTCGGGACCCAAGCACAGTGTACCTAACCTTCTCCAGAGGCAGAGATCACATCACCTCCTTAACCCACTGCATAAAGGAGGAAGGCTTTGCAGACTTCCAGTGAAAGATGACAAGGCGGCGAGCTGGCAGCTATGGCATTTGCCTGATGCGTGGTAGCATTCTGGTCTAGGGGATGTACCCCAAAAATGGCAGTGACCGGGTTGTGGCTAACAGTTGTATTACACCTATGTGAGAATGCCTCAAAAATGGGATCCCAGAGGCCACTCAAAGATTGGCATGACCAAAACATGTGTCCCATAGTCGCTGGACTCTGGTGGCATCTCAAACACTTGGGGTCAACATTTGGGTATATTTTTGCCAATCTGTCATTTTGAGAAATGGAGACGGTGTAAAACCTTAAACTGAATAAACCCTTATGCAGAATGGTGATGTGTGGATACACAATACTTAAACTGAATAAACCCATGCCTTATGCAGAATGGTGATGTGTGGATACACAATACTTAAACTGAATAAACCCATGCCTTATGCAGAATGGTGATGTGTGGATACACAATACTTAAACTGAATAAACCCATGCCTTATGCAGAATGGTGATGTGTGGATACACAATACCATGCCTTATGCAGAATGGTGATGTGTGGATACACAATACTTAAACTGAATAAACCCATGCCTTATGCAGAATGGTGATGTGTGGATACACAATACTTAAACTGAATAAACCCATGCCTTATGCAGAATGGTGATGTGTGGATACACAATACTTAAACTGAATAAACCCATGCCTTATGCAGAATGGTGATGTGTGGATACACAATACTTAAACTGAATAAACCCATGCCTTATGCAGAATGGTGATGTGTGGATACACAATACTTAAACTGAATAAACCCATGCCTTATGCAGAATGGTGATGTGTGGATACACAATACTTAAACTGAATAAACCCTTATGCAGAATGGTGATGTGTGGATACACAATACTTAAACTGAATAAACCCTTATGCAGAATGGTGATGTGTGGATACACAATACTTAAACTGAATAAACCCTTATGCAGAATGGTGATGTGTGGATACACAATACTTAAACTGAATAAACCCTTATGCAGAATGGTGATGTGTGGATACACAATACTTAAACTGAATAAACCCTTATGCAAAATGGTGACGTGTGGATACACAATACTTAAACTGAATAAACCCATGCCTTATGCAGAATGGTGATGTGTGGATACACAATACTTAAACTGAATAAACCCTTATGCAGAATGGTGATGTGTGGATACACAATACTTAAACTGAATAAACCCATGCCTTATGCAGAATGGTGATGTGTGGATACACAATACTTAAACTGAATAAACCCTTATGCAGAATGGTGATGTGTGGATACACAATACTTAAACTGAATAAACCCTTATGCAGAATGGTGATGTGTGGATACACAATACTTAAACTGAATAAACCCTTATGCAAAATGGTGACGTGTGGATACACAATACTTAAACTGAATAAACCCATGCCTTATGCAGAATGGTGATGTGTGGATACACAATACTTAAATAATAAACCCATGCCTTATGCATTTTACATTACATTTAAGTCATTTAGCAGACGCTCTTATCCAGAGCGACTTACAAATTGGTGCATTCACCTTATGACATCCAGTGGAACAGCCACTTTACAATAGTGCATCTAAATCTTTTAAGGGGGGTGAGAAGGATTACTTTATCCTATCCTAGGTATTCCTTAAAGAGGTGGGGTTTCAGGTGTCTCCGGAAGGTGGTGATTGACTCCGCTGTCCTGGCGTCGTGAGGGAGTTTGTTCCACCATTGGGGGGCCAGAGCAGCGAACAGTTTTGACTGGGCTGAGCGGGAACTGTACTTCCTCAGTGGTAGGGAGGCGAGCAGGCCAGAGGTGGATGAACGCAGTGCCCTTGTTTGGGTGTAGGGCCTGATCAGAGCCTGGAGGTACTGAGGTGCCGTTCCCCCTCACAGCTCCGTAGGCAAGCACCATGGTCTTGTAGCGGATGCGAGCTTCAACTGGAAGCCAGTGGAGAGAGCGGAGGAGCGGGGTGACGTGAGAGAACTTGGGAAGGTTGAACACCAGACGGGCTGCGGCGTTCTGGATGAGTTGTAGGGGTTTAATGGCACAGGCAGGGAGCCCAGCCAACAGCGAGTTGCAGTAATCCAGACGGGAGATGACAAGTGCCTGGATTAGGACCTGCGCCGCTTCCTGTGTGAGGCAGGGTCGTACTCTGCGGATGTTGTAGAGCATGAACCTACAGGAACGGGCCACCGCCTTGATGTTAGTTGAGAACGACAGGGTGTTGTCCAGGGTCACGCCAAGGTTCTTAGCGCTCTGGGAGGAGGACACAATGGAGTTGTCAACCGTGATGGCGAGATCATGGAACGGGCAGTCCTTCCTCGGGAGGAAGAGCAGCTCCGTCTTGCCGAGGTTCAGCTTGAGGTGGTGATCCGTCATCCACACTGATATGTCTGCCAGACATGCAGAGATGCGATTCGCCACCTGGTCATCAGAAGGGGGAAAGGAGAAGATTAATTGTGTGTCGTCTGCATAGCAATGATAGGAGAGACCATGTGAGGTTATGACAGAGCCGAGTGACTTGGTGTATAGCGAGAATAGGAGAGGGCCTAGAACAGAGCCCTGGGGGATGCAGAATGGTGATGTGTGGATACACAATACTTAAACTGAATAAACCCATGCCTTGTGCAGAATGGTGATGTGTGGATACACAATACTTTGTTAACATATATCATTGGGTAGTTCGCCACCTATGTCTTGCTCCCATGCAGATTTTGTATTTGCAAAGGAAGGCAGATGAATGTTCTGTATTATATCGTATAATCTGAAGATTGTGCCCTGCAGATGTGGGTTAAGATCTAAGCATGTTGGAAATGTTATTTGGCAAAGCTGCGAGTTTGCAGGTATCTAAAAAAAAAGTGGGTATTGAAAATATTATGGTCAAACCTCAGAGTATCGAATGAGACGAATGTGATATCAACAAATAGGTCACAAAAAAACCACCAGACCTGGAATGCCGTGTCAATCTGTGACGCTGGGAAGAGAGGATTAGATGTTAATGGAGAGAAGCTGCTTGCTTGTTTAAGGATAAAGTGACTTCAGAATTGGGACCAGATTTGAAGGGAGTTCTTATAAATGGGGTTCAAAACATGGTTGCCAAGGTTCATGGGCAGTGGGGAGCACCAGAGCGAGACGGGGGACTTGGAAGGCTTGACTGTAACTCTATGATGGCCCAAGTTGGACCATCCTTGTTTTCAAATGTAGAAACTCAATAAACACATTTAGATATACACTGTATTTGCTGACCAGTAGTGATGTAAAAATTAGGGAAGGCTCAGCCTGCCTGCGGGCTTAGGTCTCTCGATACAGTTGAAGTTTACATACACCATAGCCACATTTTTCACAATTCCTGACATTTATTGCTATTAAAAATGTCCTTGTCTTAGGCCAGTTAGGATCTATTCAAATCAAATCAAATGTATTTATATAGCCCTTCGTACATCAGCTGATATCTCAAAGTGCTGTACAGAAACCCAGCCTAAAACCCCAAACAGCAAGCAATGCAGGTGTAGAAGCACGGTGGCTAGGAAAAACTCCCTAGAAAGGCCAAAACCTAGGAAGAAACCTAGAGAGGAACCAGGCTATGTGGGGTGGCCAGTCCTCTTCTGGCTGTGCCGGGTGGAGATTATAACAGAACATGGCCAAGATGTTCAAATGTTCATAAATGACCAGCATGGTCGAATAATAATAAGGCAGAACAGTTGAAACTGGAGCAGCAGCACGGCCAGGTGGACTGGGGACAGCAAGGAGTCATCATGTCAGGTAGTCCTGGGGCATGGTCCTAGGGCTCAGGTCCTCCGAGAGAGAGAAAGAAAGAGAGAAGGAGAGAATTAGAGAACGCACACTTAGATTCATTACAGGACACCGAATTGGACAGGAGAAGTACTCCAGATATAACAAACTGACCCTAGCCCCCCACATAAACACATAAACTACTGCAGCATAAATACTGGAGGCTGAGACAGGAGGGGTCAGGAGACACTGTGGCCCCATCCGAGGACACCCCCGGACAGGGCCAAACAGGAAGGATATAACCCCACCCACGTTGCCAAAGCACAGCCCCCACATCACTAGAGGGATAACTTCAACCACCAACTTACCATCCTGAGACAAGGCTGAGTATAGCCCAAAAAGATCTCCGCCATGGCACAACCCAAGGGGGGGCGCCAACCCAGACAGGATGACCACATCAGTGAATCAATCCACTCAGGTGACGCACCCCTTCCAGGGACGGCATGAGAGAGCCCCAGTAGGCCAGTGACTCAGCCCCTGTAATAGGGTTAGAGGCAGAGAATCCCAGTGGAAAGAGGGGAACCGGCCAGGCAGAGACAGCAAGGGCGGTTCGTTGCTCCAGAGCCTTCCCACTCCTGGGCCAGACTACACTCAATCATATGACCCACTGAAGAGATGAGTCTTCAGTAAAGACTTAAAGGTTGAGACCGAGTTTGCGTCTCTGACATGGGTAGGCAGACCGTTCCATAAAAATGGAGCTCTATAGGAGAAAGCTCTGCATCCAGCTGTTTGCTTAGAAATTCTAGGGACAATTAGGAGGCCTGCGTCTTGTGACCGTAGCGTACGTGTAGGTATGTACGGCAGGACCAAATCAGAGAGATAGGTAGGAGCAAGCCCATGTAATGCTTTGTAGGTTAGCAGTAAAACCTTGAAATCAGCCCTTGCTTTGACAGGAAGCCAGTGTAGAGAGGCTAGCACTGGAGTAATATGATCAAATTTTTTGGTTCTAGTCAGGATTCTAGCAGCCGTATTTAGCACTAACTGAAGTTTATTTAGTGCTTTATCCGGGTAGCCGGAAAGTAGAGCAGAGGAGAGGATCACCACTTTATTTTAAGAATGTGAAATGTGAAAAGAATAATAGAGAGAATGATTTATATCAGCTTTTATTTCTTTCGTCACATTCCCAGTGGGTCAGATGTTTACACACACTCAATTAGTATTTGGTAGCATTGCCTTTAAATTGTTTAACTTGGGTCAAATGTTTCGGGTAGCCTTCCACAAGCTTCCCACAATAAATTTTGGCCCATTCCTCCTGACAGAGCTGGTGTAACTGAGTCAGGTTTGTAGGCCTCCTTGCTCGCACATGCTTTTTCAGTTCTGCCCACAGATTTTCTATAGGCTGGAGGTCAGGGCTTTATGATGGTCACTCCAATACCTTGACTTTGTTGTCCTTAAGCCATTTTGCCACAACTTTGGAAGTATGCTTGGGGTCATTGTCCATTTGGAAGACCCATTTCCGACCAAGTGTTAACATCCTGGCTGATGTCTTGATGTTGCTTCAATATATCCACATCATTTTCCTCCTTCATGATGCCATCTATTTTGTGAAGTGCACCAGTCCCTCGTGCAACAAAGCACCCCCACAACATGATGCTGCCACCCTCGTGCTTCATGGTTGTGATGGTGTTCGTCGGCTTGCAAGCCTCCCCCTTTTTCCTCAAATCATAATGATGGTCATTATGGCCAAATAGTTAGATTTTTGTTTCATCAGACCAGAGGACATTTCTCCAAAAAGTACGATCTTTGTCTCCATGTGCAGTTGCAAACTGTAGTCTGGCTTTTTTATAGCAGGTTTTGGAGCAGTGGCTTCTTCCTTGCTGAGCGAACTTTCAGGTTATGTTGATATAGGACTCATTTTACTGTGCATATAGATACTTTTGTACCTGTTTCCTCCAGCATCTTCACAATGTCCTTTGCTGTTGTTCTGGGATTGATTTGCACTTTTTGCACCAACATACGTTTGTCTCTAGGAGACAGAATGCATCTCCTTCCTGAGTATGATGGCTGCGTGGTCCCATGGTGTTTATACTTGCTTACTATTGTTTGTACAGATGAACGTGGTACCTTCAGGCATTTGGAAATTGCTCCCAAGGATGAACCAGACATGTGGAGGTCTACAATTTTTTTTCTGAGGTCTTGGCTGATTTATTTTGATTTTCCCATGATGTCAAGCAAAGAGGCACTGAGTTTGAAGGTAGGCCTGGAAATACATCCACAGGTACACCTCCAATTGACTCAAATGATGTCAATTAACGTATCAGAATTCTTCTAAAGCTATGACATAATATTCTGGAATTTTCCACGCTGTTTAAAGGCACAGTCAACGTATGTTAACTTTTGACCCACTTGAATTGTGATACAGTGAATTAAATCATATGTCTGTAAACAATTGTTGGAAAAATTACTTATGTCATGCACAAAGTAGATGCTAACCGACTTGCCAAAACTATAGTTTGTTAACAAGAAATTTGTGGAGTGGTTGAAAAACTAGTTTTAATGACTCCAACCTAAGTGAATGTAAACTTCTGACTTCAACTGTATATACCTTTCTCATTCATGGATTTGACTTGTTCCAAATGAAGATGGAAATGTAGCTCTCCAGTTGTTTGAACATCGATTTTGGCATAAAAAATGGTAATCATTTGGAATAAGTACAAAAACCTAGGTAGTACAGTCATCTTAACAGAATGAATGTGACCTGTTAATGAAATGGGAAGAGACGACCACCTTATGAAATCCTGCTTTGTGCTCTCCATGAATGTTTTAAAGTTATGTTTAAACAGAGCCTTAAATGAGCGTGTTAACTTTATCCCCAAATAAGTAAAGGCCTGAATGGACAGACCCAATTCCTTCTGCTAACTGATTCATGGGGAGGAGCACACTTTTTGTTAGCTTTAACTTATAACCAGAAAATGTCCCAAAACCTTGTAGCATGTGCAAGAGATGGGGTATAGACTCCACGGGGTTAGAGATGTATACAAGCAGATGGTCTGCCTATAAGGACACCTTGTGAGTTATGTTGCCCGTCTATATTCCCTTAATCCTCTCTTCCACCCGCAGGGCGATAGCAAGAGGCTCAATAGCCATATCAAATAGGAAAGGAGATAAACAGCAACCCTGCCTGGCCCCCCTGTGGAGAGGGAAGTAGCTGGAGGTAACATTGTTGGTGTGAACAGAAGCCACTGGGGACGAGTACAAATTCTTAATCCAGGTAAGGAATGACGGGCCAAACCCAAATCTCTCTGGTACTGTAAATAGATATTCCCAGTCAACCCGGTCGAAAGCCTTCTCAGCATCAGGAGTGATGACAACATCTGGCTGTTGAGTTGAGTGGGCAGTATAAAGAACATTAAATTAGCCGGAGCATATTATAGAAAGATTTCCTACCTGAGATAAATCAGAGTTAATTACATTAGGCATCACTGTCTCTAAAACAGACCTTAGTGAGAATTTAACAATTGCAGCACAAAAGGCTTATAGGGCGGTATGAGTCACAGTATGAGTCACAGTCTAGATTCTTGTCTTTTTTAAGAAAAAACGAAATAGTCGCCTGGGTAAGTGTTGGTGGCAGATTCTGACTAGAAAGGATTTCATTGTACATTGAGCTGAGGATAAGGGATAATTTAGAGGAGAATGCTTTATAAAATGCAATAGGGAAGGCATCAGGCCCATGGGCTTTATCGCTCTGCATGGACTGGATTACCAGAGTAGCTTCATCATCACTTATTGAGGCATCCATGTTGGTTTGTTCATCTGAATTGAGACATGGGATGTCCAGATTGTCTAGAAATGCATGCATACGTTATGTGTCAGGAACAGCCTCTGACGAGTAAAGAGCAGGATATAATTGCTTAAATTGATTGTTGATTTCTTTGGGATTGATAGTAGTTAAATCAGCTGCAACAGATGTCAGGTATGGTGCTGCTAGCAGCGGATCGTCCAAGCTGGTGAGATAACAACTTGCCAGCTTTCTCTCCGTGTTCATCGAATTTTTGCTTCGACTTAAACAGAAGCTGCTCCGTTTGTTTGGTGGAAAGATTGTCAAATTCCGATTGGTGTAGCAGACTCTCTTTGAAGAGTTCAGGAGTCAGAGAAGAGGCATATCTGTTGTCCACATCTAGAATGAGTTGAGAGAGCGCATCAAACGCCTATCGGAGCTGTTTGTTGTCATACGCTGTGTATGAAATCATTTAGACCCTTAGATAGGCTTTTAACGACTCCCACACAGTAGAGACACGTCAGGGACGCCGTTGATATGTACAGGATAGTGGTAGTGGGTCAAGTCGCCACGCGCGTTGTGACACAGTACTGTCAGTACTGTCCGGAAAGAGGATATCTAGCTGGACAGGGCTATGATCTGAGATAACAATGCTGTGATATTGGCTATTAGTTACAAAGGAAGAATTATATTGTCCAGCAGGAAAAAGTCAATCCTAGAGTATGAGTGGTGGACTGGAGGGAAAAAAAGAGTACTGTTTAGCAGTGGGATTGCTCCTAGAAACGAGTTGATTACTGCACCTGATTTTGAAATTACATTGTTGGGTTTCCGTCTGGATCTGTCTAGACTTGGATTCAATAGACAATTGAAATCTCCGCCCAACATCAAATGATGAGAGTTAAGGTCAGGAAGTGTTGCGATGAGGTCAGAGAACAGTTGAGCGTCATCCCAATTAGGACCATAGAGGTTAGCCAGAATAACCTGTGTGCTAAACAATTTCCCCATCACTATAATATATCTGACATTAGTATCTGAAATGACTTTGGAGGAGACCAATGCCTTTTCTGATAGGGCTGGCTGACCCTCTGGCCTTAGTACCAAAGTTGTAGTGAAATATTTGGTCTACCCATCTTCTCTTTAGTTTATCATGGTCGCTGGACCGGAGATGGGTCTCTTGGAGAAAAACAATGTCCGGACTTAAAGGACTTAAGATGAGCATACACTCGGCTACGCTTGACCACCTGGTCAATTCCTTTCACGTTCCAGCTGAAAAAGCAAGTGGAGCCCAGAGTATGTGAATTAGGCGTAGTCATAGTAATCATAGTCATAGCAACCAGAAATGTTAATACAATCACATAGCCAGTGTGCTGAAAGGTCAGAATAATAAAATATAAAGATATATATAAATATATATATATAAAGAAATATAAAAACAACAAAATACCCAGAAGAAAAGCTTGGACCCCTATGCTTGCCTTCCCCCTGTTTTAAAGCTGCATCTACCTCTCCCAGACTAGAGCAAAATCCTACCATGTTAAACTGCTCCTCAGTAGAGCTCTATCCAGGGCGAACGTAATCAGGTTTACACATAGGGAAGGGGATTCTGGAGGGAACCACCTCAGCCATCCAAGGTATCTTATGCAATATGCATATTTAAAGGGTAGTAAAACAATATATAAAAAAGGAGGTATAAGTATATGTTCTCCCCCCCTCTCAACCCCATCCAGTTGGGATGAATTAAAATACATATCTATATACATGTACTCAAAAACATTTAATTAAGTAAATAGGAAAATAAACGCAGTAAAATTCAACATTTTGCATAAATGTAACTGTTGAATATCCTGAATATGTTGAATATCCTGAATATGTTGAATATCCTGAATATGTTGAATATCCTCTGTTGAATATCCTGAATATGTTGAATATCCTGAATATGTTGAATATCCTGAATATGTTGAATATCCTGAATATGTTGAATATCCTCTGTTGAATATCCTCTGTTGAATATCCTGAATATGTTGAATATCCTGAATATGTTGAATATCCTCGGTTGAATATCCTGAATATGTTGAATATCCTCTGTTGAATATCCTGAATATGTTGAATATCCTCTGTTGAATATCCTGAATATGTTGAATATCCTGAATATGTTGAATATCCTCTGTTGAATATCCTGAATATGTTGAATATCCTGAATATGTTGAATATCCTCTGTTGAATATCCTGAATATGTTGAATATCCTGAATATGTTGAATATCCTCTGTTGAATATCCTGAATATGTTGAATATCCTCTGTTGAATATCCTGAATATGTTGAATATCCTGAATATGTTGAATATCCTGAATATGTTGAATATCCTGAATATGTTGAATATCCTCTGTTGAATATCCTGAATATGTTGAATATCCTGAATATGTTGAATATCCTGAATATGTTGAATATCCTCTGTTGAATATCCTAACAAGCCAGAACCCCAAACGCTTGGTAATTAAAACTCTTCCTGCAGAGCTGCAGTGTTCGCACGGCTATACAACCTGCAAACCCAAGCCATTCCCACCAAGCAACAGGTCGGACCAACCAGTTAAATAGTAGAGAATAATACACATGGTCCTTTGGGAGTATAAACTTGTATGTATTAAACATGCACACCGTATGTTAGTAGCGTATCCTACTAAGGCAAGGAAAGAGAGCTCAGTGGCTAGCCTTAGGTAGCGACTAGGCTAATGTATTACCGCACCACCTAGCACCGTGGCTGTACAACTGCAGCTAGTTGGTAAAAGCTAATTGTGCCATCTACTGTAAATACAATACTTTTCAAACTCTATTGTCCTTGTGAGAACATCTCACCCTGTACATACCATCATCGTTCATAACGTTAAGTTACTGGATGAATACTTGTCATTTGTTTTTCAGCAGGGTGGAGGCATGTTTCTAATCAAGATACGAATTCACTAGTTGGTCCTTGGACTTGGTCGTGTTAGCACAGCTAGTGCAGGGTTACAGTATGAGCCCACAATGGCTAATTCGTATTATGTCGCCTGTCCTCCTGCGGATGTAGTTGCGCGACAATCTATTCTTGGTCCTTGTTTGGGTCTAAGAATGTCTAAGAGTGTCATCTGCTCAGGAGTAGTGATCTTCAGTATAGCTGGGTAAAGAATGCAGAACTTGGTGTCCAGATAGCAGTGTAGGACCTCCCTCACCTCTTTGAAGGCTGACCTTTTCTTCACGACTGTCGCTGTGTAGTCTGGGTAAATGTGAATATTCTGCCCGCCGTGGGTGATGGGTGCCGCTCACGCTGCCTTACGGAAGACATCCTCCTTCTCCTGAAGGTAGTGGAATTGAACTACAATGGGTCTGGGCGGCTCCCCATTCTTCGGTGCGGACTGTATGCTTCTGTGAGCATGGTCAAGGTGGGGGCGTAATCGAGGCCTAGAATTTCATGTAGCAGTTTAGCTCTGGACAGGGTAGGCCACATTCCGCCTACGGTCTCGAGTCCCTCTCTCACGCCCGAAAATTCAGCCGTTCCCCAGGCGCTGTCTGTTCTTGAGGTCCTCAAAACCTTGGAAGTGAGTTTGACAACATCTGATGATAGCCGGGTGCCTTGCTCTTCCAGTGTCACCACTTTGTCGGAGTAAATATTTGCTCCATCTTCCAGCCTATTCAGACGGGTGTCATGTCTCGCCAAGTCTTCTTTTACGGAGTCGATCTTTATGTTGACCTCAGTGGCGATAGCTATTTGTGAGGATAGGTCAGTGGATTATAACTCCACTTTAGCCAGCACATTCTGTTCAGATTTAATGATAGCCGCCATTATCATGGCTAGGTCGGGGGGATCAGAGTCCGTGTCAGGTGAGCCCAAGGCTTCAGCAGAGGCCTGCTCCTTTGTGGCCCCCGACCGTTGTTGTCTTCGACATTTAACAATTAAAAGGCCAAAAATGTCAGAAAAAAAGCCAGATTAGTAAATTAGGTTCGATTCCAAATGAAATGTTACAAAATTAACACGGTGGGGGAGGTGTTGGTCAAGTATTAATAGTAAATTGGTCGCCCTGGATTGGAGCACCGAGACATTTTTTTAACGAAATGACTTGTTGGAAAGGTGGCATCCTATGACGGTGCCATGTTGAAAGTCACTGAACTCTTCAGTGAGGCCATTCTACTGCCAATGTGGGGATGGAGACTGTGTTGCTGTGTGTTCAATTTTATACACCAAATACACTAATTTGAAGGTGTGTCTACACATACTTTTGTATATATAGTGTATCACAGTCGTATTCCAACCATGTATCACATACATAATACAATACAAAATGCATAAACATTTCTGTGTTTCTCTTCACAATCCCCGTCGTGTCGTAAAGTGTTCTTTTATCTGTTTTCTTGATATGGTTGAATCTGTTTTTATTAGCAACTACCTCAAGGATCCATAGGGTAATGGAGGAGATTGTTGTGTACAGAGAGCATCCCAGGACTCAACCCTAGGGCAAAGCGCTGCTGGTCGTGAGGGTATGTCAGTGTAAGGTGGTGTGGTATTAATGAATAATGCAGTGTTGAAGGGCTGTGCTGTTGGTCCTGTGAAGGCTATGATGGGTGGCGTAACATCATGACATGGTCTCATGTCCCTGTAGAGTAGCTGTCTAGGTCATTGTACTGTGCTGTGATGTGATGGGGACTAGTGTTCCTCCAGCGGTGTTATGAGAGTGTGACTGTGTGAGGATGGAGCCTCATATCCACCACACTGGGTCACTGTGACCCGAGGACTAATTACAGTGGCAACACCTGCTCACTGTAAAAACAGATTGATTAATCCGAGGCGCAATCCAAATTCGACTGAGTTCTGCACCATCATGAAGGGAACTGCTATTCTCAGTATCTTCCATTTTGAATGGTTGTAGTTGGAACGTCCAGAGTTTTTCCTACTAAGGTTAAATGGTCAGCTCAGGAAAAAGCTTCTGTTCCTATGATGTAATTACACAACTATCTGTCCAGTAATATTCCAATAAAAGTAGAGGGTATGTTGAAATGGCTGGCAGTTATATAGCCAGTGACTTGTAATGATGTTACCTGTCGTCATCCTACTAGTGAGAGAATTTATGCGGCCTCCAAGAGGCTCACCATTTTGAAACTCACCAGCTGGTTGAGCAGAGCTTCATAGTATCTCCTCTCTACATACATATAGAGTGTGTTCTGTAACATGGTGTCTATGAGGTCACGTCTCTGTCCTTCACACACAAACCAGAGCATCACCACAACTCTCTGGGCTGGATGATATGAAGACCAGAGCATCACCACAACTCTCTGGGCTGGATGATATGAAGACCAGAGCATCACCACAACTCTCTGGGCTGGATGAAATGAAGACCAGAGCATCACCACAACTCTCTGGGCTGGATGATATGAAGACCAGAGCATCACCACAACTCTCTGGGCTGGATGATATGAAGACACCCAGCACCACAACTCTCTGGGCTGGATGATATGAAGACCAGAGCATCACCACAACTCTCTGGGCTGGATGATATGAAGACCAGAGCATCACCACAACTCTCTGGGCTGGATGATATGAAGACCAGAGCATCACCACAACTCTCTGGGCTGGATGATATGAAGACCAGAGCATCACCACAACTCTCTGGGCTGGATGATATGAAGACACCCAGCACCACAACTCTCTGGGCTGGATGATATGAAGACCAGAGCATCACCACAACTCTCTGGGCTGGATGATATGAAGACCAGAGCATCACCACAACTCTCTGGGCTGGATGATATGAAGACCAGAGCATCACCACAACTCTCTGGGCTGGATGATATGAAGACACCCAGCACCACAACTCTCTGGGCTGGATGATATGAAGACCAGAGCATCACCACAACTCTCTGGGCTGGATGATATGAAGACCAGAGCATCACCACAACTCTCTGGGCTGGATGATATGAAGACCAGAGCATCACCACACCTCTCTGGGCTGGATGATATGAAGACCAGAGCATCACCACAACTCTCTGGGCTGGATGATATGAAGACCAGAGCATCACCACAACTCTCTGGGCTGGATGATATGAAGACACTCAGCACCACAACTCTCTGGGCTGGATGATATGAAGACCAGAGCACCACCACAATTCTCTGGGCTGGATGATATGAAGACACCCAGCACCACAACTCTCTGGGCTGGATGATATGAAGACCAGAGTCTCACCACAACTCTCTGGGCTGGATGATATGAAGACACCCAGCACCACAACTCTCTGGGCTGGATGATATGAAGACACCCAGCACCACAACTCTCTGGGCTGGATGATATGAAGACCAGAGCATCACCACAACTCTCTGGGCTGGATGATATGAAGACCAGAGCATCACCACAACTCTCTGGGCTGGATGATATGAAGACCAGAGCATCACCACAACTCTCTGGGCTGGATGATATGAAGACACCCAGCACCCCACGGGTAATGAGGAGTGTTTGCTTAACCCACACCCTTGGGTTCCAGTCGCTCTCTTTCTCTGTCTCAATAAAGACACAACACACACACATTCATGCTCACACACCTACGTGCACACTTACATATACACACGCACGCACACACACACTCTCACACGCACTCACATTCTCACGCAGACACACGCCCCCCCCACTCCCCCCCCCCCCCCCGTCTCTGTCTCTTTATGATCACATACCAGAGAGGACTGATAGACTGATAAAGGCCTATTCATCCATACAGGCGTGAAGGCAGATATTTCCTGCCCCTGTGAGCCACACGGTGGGAGACGGCTGTCAGCTCAGAGCCCAGACGTGTGAAGTGTGTTTGTTTTGAAAAAAGAGAGAGACAGAGAGAAGGGAGTAGTAGGTGTGTGTGTGTGTGTGTCTATATATGTGTGTATGTGTGTGAACATGTGTATGTGTGTATAGGCCTTCCCTCAGTGTGTATGTGTTTGCATGTGTGTGTATGCGTGTGTTTGTGCAGGCACGTGCATGTGTGTGTGTGTTTGCCCCATGCCAGTCTGCTCACCTCTCACCCTGGACAGGATAGGGTCAGGTCAGTCTTTTCATTACGGGGGCTTCACAGGACCTCTCTATGTTTCTTACTGAACGCCTGGCGCTCTCTCCCTGGGTGAAAGATATGCAGAAGGAATGTCTTCCTGCTTGGTTTAGGGCTTTGGTCCCCTACCAGAGCTGAGGGGAAGTTAAAGCACCCAGAGGGGGGTTTCACTCTTCTAGTGAGAGTCTTAAATAAATCCTTACATCTTTAAAAACCCATGGAAAGTGTATGGTTGGGCATATATGTGGATTCAGACGTGCCACTGCTTTGTCTATTTTTGTTTGGCAGACGTTTTTTTGTTTGAAAGCCATCTGGGTTTTTGTTCTTCACGCAGACTTGCACGCCTACATAGAGGGGTTTGGAATTACATTAGTGCAGCAAAAACAGGAAAAGTATAGAAAACTGGGAACGTCGCTATCCCAAGTCAGGGGTAAGCAAATCTTTCCCTAAGAGGTCTGGAGCTTGCTGGTTTTCTGTTCTACCTGATAATGAATTGCACACATCTGGTGTCCCAGGTTTAAATGAGTCCCTGATTAGAGGGGAACAATGGAAAAATGCTGTGGAACTAGCTTCAAGGTCCAGAGTTGAGTTTGAGAGCCTTAGGTGATCGAGAAATGTGATTACGAAACAAAGTGTTTCGCAGAATGTGAACCCCCCAGCTGTCATCCTAATGGACAGGCCCAATACATGTTAACCAGAGAGGGGAAACAAAGACCGATGTTTGGGCTCACTGAGTGCCTGGGTCTCTGAGGTGGGTGTAGGCGTTCTTCCTAATTCAATTTGAAGGGAAGCTATGCAGCCTATTCAGTAAAATGACCCTCTAACCCGGCCTACTATCCGTTCTTGGTCCTCTTTTCGAGGTCGTCCTTCAGCCATTACAAACGCATGACTCCCAGCTTCCTGTTGTTATGGTTGTCGGGAGGCGTTGCCGTGGCACAGGTCGCCGGGGGAGTGAGGAGAACGGAATGCGGTGGTGGGCAGCCTCTTTGAAAGTCTAATTTCACTAATTCTCGGGAGGCCCTGAGAGCGCCTGGGAAAAGGCTGCTTTACAGAGGACAACCATCTAAACTAGAGAGGCAGACGGTCTACGTTCCAGACTAGAGAGGCAGACGGTCTATGTTCCAGACTAGAGAGGCAGACGGTCTACGTTCCAGACTAAAGAGGCAGACGGTCTACGTTCCAGACTAGAGAGGCAGACGGTCTACGTTCCAGACTAAAGAGGCAGACGGTCTACGTTCCAGACTAGAGAGGCAGAAGGTCTATGTTCCAGACTAGAGAGGCAGACGGTCTATGTTCCAGACTAGAGAGGCAGAAGGTCTATGTTCCAGACTAGAGAGGCAGACGGTCTATGTTCCAGACTAGAGAGGCAGACGGTCTACGTTCCAGACTAAAGAGGCAGACGGTCTACGTTCCAGACTAGAGAGGCAGACGGTCTATGTTCCAGACTAGAGAGGCAGACGGTCTACGTTCCAGACTAGAGAGGCAGACGGTCTACGTTCCAGACTAGAGAGGCAGACGGTCTATGTTCCAGACTAGAGAGGCAGACGGTCTACGTTCCAGACTAGAGAGGCAGACGGTCTACGTTCCAGACTAGAGAGGCAGACGGTCTATGTTCCAGACTAAAGAGGCAGACGGTCATGTTCCAGACTAGAGAGGCAGATGGTCTATGTTCCAGACTAAAGAGGCAGACGGTCTATGTTCCAGACTAGAGAGGCAGACGGTCTACGTTCCAGACTAAAGAGGCAGACGGTCATGTTCCAGACTAGAGATGCAGACGGTCTACGTTCCAGACTAAAGAGGCAGACGGTCATGTTCCAGACTAGAGAGGCAGACGGTCTATGTTCCAGACTAAAGAGGCAGACGGTCATGTTCCAGACTAGAGAGGCAGACGGTCTACGTTCCAGACTAAAGAGGCAGACGGTCATGTTCCAGACTAGAGAGGCAGACGGTCTATGTTCCAGACTAAAGAGGCAGACGGTCATGTTCCAGACTAGAGAGGCAGACGGTCTACGTTCCAGACTAAAGAGGCAGACGGTCATGTTCCAGACTAGAGAGGCAGACGGTCTATGTTCCAGACTAGAGAGGCAGAAGGTCTATGTTCCAGACTAGAGAGGCAGACGGTCTATGTTCCAGACTAGAGAGGCAGACGGTCTACGTTCCAGACTAAAGAGGCAGACGGTCATGTTCCAGACTAGAGAGGCAGAAGGTCTATGTTCCAGACTAGAGAGGCAGACGGTCGATGTTCCAGACTAGAGAGGCAGACGGTCTATGTTCCAGACTAGAGAGGCAGACGGTCTATGTTCCAGACTAGAGAGGCAGACGGTCTATGTTCCAGACTAGAGAGGCAGATGGTCTATGTTCCAGACTAGAGAGGCAGATGGTCTATGTTCCAGACTAGAGAGGTAGATGGTCTATGTTCCAGACTAGAGAGGCAGATGGTCTATGTTCCAGACTAGAGAGGCAGACGGTCTATGTTCCAGACTAGAGAGGCAGACGGTCTATGTTCCAGACTAGAGAGGCAGATGGTCTATGTTCCAGACTAGAGAGGCAGATGGTCTATGTTCCAGGCTAGAGAGGCAGATGGTCTATGTTCCAGACTAGAGAGGCAGATGGTCTATGTTCCAGACTAGAGAGGCAGATGGTCTATGTTCCAGACTAGAGAGGCAGATGGTCTATGTTCCAGACTAGAGAGGTAGATGGTCTATGTTCCAGACTAGAGAGGCAGATGGTCTATGTAATGGTATACTGTCTAAAGGTTAAGGTCTGCCATTAACTGGGAATGCAGTGTGTCATTTTATTCAGTCATAATTGCTATACGTTGCATCGTCCATCTTCCTCTTGTGCTGATAAGAAAGGTTTCCCCCCATTGACAACATCCCCTAACATGGGCACTGCACTACAAATGAATGAATTGTACACACTCTAAATGATGCTGTATGGCTTTTCAACCGAAGTAATAAATCCATGCTAGATCACATTTACATAAAGGCCATAGAGTAGCTTACCTCTGGGTTCCATTAAAAGGGAAAGGGGATACCTAGTCAGTTGTCCAACTGAATGTATTCAACTGAAATGTGTCTTCCGCATTAAAAACCCAAACCCTCTACACAACATGCCTGATCCTGCTCCATTTGACCCGATTCATTCCTACCATACAACTACTAGATAGATTCTGCTTCGCCACTCCCGTCCAATCAAATCATGGTTTTGTATTGGGAAGTGGGTGATTTGAGAGACTCTCTTTCATCACTGTGTCATTCATGTGGCACTCTTCCTAACTTTCTCAGTGGTTTCAGAGCGTAATGCGTTCACCACGCGGTCGACCATACCTCTTCTTCGAGCTGTCCCTTGACGGTCCTCCTGCATTTCAGGTGTCCCAGCTAAAACTGGTCCGATACAACTGGGAATTGGTTGATATGTGACGGCCGGCTCTTAAGGGGAAGGTTTATCCATCCGGCCTGTCTTGTTCCTGGGGCATTGTGCTGTTTTTCTCATTTCCTCCTTCTGTACGCGACCAGGGCTGAGTGGACAAACTCTGAACACAGCCTTTAGTTACAGGAGGGTACTGTCCTTTGGGGTCTATACATTCACTATACGTACCAGTACATTAACTATACATACCAGTACATTTACGATACATTCTAGTACATTCACTATACATAGCAGTACATTTACGATACATTCTAGTACATTCACTATACATACCAGTACATTTACGATACATTCTCGTACATTCACTATACATACCAGTACATTTACGATACATTCTAGTACATTCACTATACATAGCAGTACATTTACGATACATTCTAGTACATTCACTATACATACCAGTACATTTACTATACATAGCAGTACATTCACTATACATACCAGTACATTTACTATACGTACCAGTACATTAACTATACATGCCAGTACATTTACTATACATTCTAGTACATTCACTATACGTACCAGTACATTAACTATACATTCTAGTACATTTACTATACATACCAGTACATTCATTTAGATAGGAGAATGGAGCTTCTGTGGTGATGGAATCTCTCCCTCACGTGATAGGTCGGTCTAGACAGTCCTTGCTGACATGGGAGTTAAATGACAGACAAGCCAGGCTTTTTTTTGTTGTTTAATAAGGAATGATTATTCTCAGGAGTTGTACCTGACCTTGTGAACTGACTGGGGAAAATGCACTTTTTAAATGTCCTAATGATCTAATTTCTGATTATGTACGGTATGCTGTATAGGTTGTGTAGTTTTTCCAAGATAGTGTCTTGCCTTAGGGATGATAGACAGGAGCTCTGTTTCCTTGTCTCTCTCCCTGACACCCTGTTTCTCTTGGTCTTAGAAGTATTTTTTACGCAATTTCCGAATCAGAGGAGAGTGATTTGAGCATCTCAATATCTACCCATCAGCCAGACAGAGAGTTTATCTTTAGTTGATCATTTATCTTTGCAAGAAAGCCAAACGCTTCTGTCTCAGGACATCTATCAGAACGGGAGAGAAAGTGTGTGTGTGTGTGTGTGTGTGTGTGTGTGTGTGTGTGTGTGTGCGTGTGTGCGTGCGTGCGTGCGTGCGTGCGTGCGTGCGTGCGTGCGTGCGTGCGTGCGTGCGTGCGTGCGTGCCATTGCAGTCACAGCCAATATTTCATATTGGAGGTGCATCATCCAGGTAGTAAGTGTGCGCATTCATCTGGCCTCCGAAGCTCAGAAAATCTCTCATATCTCTCTCTCCGTTTCCTAGGGCACAATTAGTTAGAATGTTAAGAATTATT
Source organism: Oncorhynchus nerka (assembly GCF_034236695.1). NCBI lineage: Eukaryota > Metazoa > Chordata > Actinopteri > Salmoniformes > Salmonidae > Oncorhynchus > Oncorhynchus nerka. The sequence goes on from NC_088403.1 coordinate 57,961,738, forward strand.
ATGAAAATAAACTGAAAAACTGAACACAAACACTTGATAATGCACTCTGCAACCTCACTGTTATGCTCGTCTCTGTAATCTAAATGGACAGCTTCTTCCATTGTAACTTTTTACTGAGCTCGCCAGGAAATATCTTCTCCAATTCAACATACATTTCTATATTGTCATTTTTCTGGCTGTAATATTTACACGGGGTTTCCTGTCCCGGTTCAGCTCCCAGAAATAACAATCCTGTGTGATGCACATGTTGTAACCCCCCTGGAACACATGTTGTAACCCCCTGGTACACATGTTGTAACCCCCCTGGTACACATGTTGTAACCCCCTGGTACACGTGTTGTAACCCCCTGGTACACACGTTGTAACCCCCTGGTACACATGTTGTAACCCCCCTGGTACACATGTTGAAACCCACCCGGTACACACGTTGTAACCCCCTGGTACACATATTGTAACCCCCCTGGTACACATGTTGAAACCCCCTTGATACACATATTGTAACCCCCCTGGAACACATGTTGAAACCCCTTGGTACACGTGTTGTAACCCCCTGGTACAAATGTTGTAACCCCCTGGTACACATGTTGTAACCCCTGGTACACATGTTGTAACCCCCTGGTACACATGTTGTAACCCCCTGGTACACATGTTGTAACCCCTTGTACACATGTTGTAACCCCCTGGTACACATGTTGTAACCCCTGGTACACGTGTTGTAACCCCCTGGTACACACGTTGTAACCCCTGGTACACATGTTGTAACCCCCTGGTACACATGTTGAAACCCACCCGGTACACACGTTGTAACCCCTGGTACACATATTGTAACCCCCTGGTACACATGTTGAAACCCCTTGATACACATATTGTAACCCCCTGGAACACATGTTGAAACCCCCTTGGTACACGTGTTGTAACCCCCTGGTACAAATGTTGTAACCCCCTGGTACACATGTTGTAACCCCCTGGTACACGTGTTGTAACCCCTGGTACACATGTTGTAACCCCCTGGTACACATGTTGTAACCCCCTGGTACACATGTTGTAACCCCCTGGTACACATGTTGTAACCCCCTGGTACACACGTTGTAACCCCTGGTACACATATTGTAACCCCCTGGTACACATGTTGAAACCCCTTGATACACATATTGTAACCCCCTGGAACACATGTTGAAACCCCTTGGTACACGTGTTGTAACCCCCTGGTACACATGTTGTAACCCCCTGGTACACATGTTGTAACCCCTGGTACACATGTTGTAACCCCTTGTACACATGTTGTAACCCCCTGGTACACGTGTTGTAACCCCCTGGTACACGTGTTGTAACCCCTGGTACACACGTTGTAACCCCTGGTACACTTGTTGAAACCCCCTGGTACACATGTTGTAACCCCCTGGTACACATGTTGTAACCCCCTGATACACATGTTGTAACCCCTGGTACACATGTTGTAACCCCCCTGGTACACATGTTGAAACCCCCTGGAACACATGTTGTAACCCCTGGTACACATGTTGTAACCCCCTGGTACACATGTTGTAACCCCCTGGTACACATGTTGTAACCCCTTGTACACATGTTGTAACCCCCTGGTACACATGTTGTAACCCCTGGTACACGTGTTGTAACCCCTGGTACACACGTTGTAACCCCTGGTACACATGTTGTAACCCCCTGGTACACATGTTGAAACCCACCCGGTACACACGTTGTAACCCCTGGTACACATATTGTAACCCCCTGGTACACATGTTGAAACCCCTTGATACACATATTGTAACCCCCTGGAACACATGTTGAAACCCCTTGGTACACGTGTTGTAACCCCCTGGTACAAATGTTGTAACCCCCTGGTACACATGTTGTAACCCCCTGGTACACGTGTTGTAACCCCTGGTACACATGTTGTAACCCCCTGGTACACATGTTGTAACCGCCCTGGTACACATGTTGTAACCCCCTGGTACACGTGTTGTAACCCCTTGTACACATGTTGTAACCCCCTGGTACACATGTTGAAACCCCCTGGTACACATGTTGTAACCCCCTGGTACACATGTTGAAAAAACCCCCTGGTACACATGTTGAAACCCCCACATGGTACACATGTTGTAACCCCCGATACACATGTTGTAACCCCTGGTACACGTGTTGTAACCCCTGGTACACACGTTGTAACCCCCCTGGTACACATGTTGAAACCCCCTGGTACACATGTTGTAACCCCCTGGTACACATGTTGTAACCCCTGATACACATGTTGTAACCCCCTGGTACACATGTTGTAAAACCCTGGTACACATATTGTAACCCCCTGGAACACATGTTGAAACCCCCTTGGTACACGTGTTGTAACCCCCTGGTACACATGTTGTAACCCCTGATACACATGTTGTAACCCCCTGGTACACATGTTGTAACCCCTGGTACACATGTTGAAACCCACCCGGTACACACGTTGTAACCCCTGGTACACATATTGTAACCCCCTGGTACACACGTTGTAACCCCTGGTACACATATTGTAACCCCCTGGTACACATGTTGAAACCCCCTTGATACACATATTGTAACCCCCTGGAACACATGTTGAAACCCCTTGGTACACGTGTTGTAACCCCTGGTACACATGTTGTAACCCCCTGGTACACATGTTGTAACCCCCTGGTACACGTGTTGTAACCCCTGGTACACATGTTGTAACCCCCTGGTACACATGTTGTAACCCCCTGGTACACGTGTTGTAACCCCCTTGTACACATGTTGTAACCCCCTGGTACACATGTTGTAACCCCTGGTACACATGTTGTAACCCCCTGGTACACATGTTGTAAACCCCTGGTACACATGTTGAAACCCCTGGTACACATATTGAACCCCCTGGTACACATGTATAAACCCCCTGGTACACATGTTGAAACCCCCTGGTACACATGTTGAAACCCCCTGGTACACATGTTGTAACCCCACTGGTACACATGTTGTAACCCCCTGGTACACATGTTGTAACCCCTGGTACACATGTTGTGACCCCTGGTACACATGTTGTAACCCCCTGGTACACATGTACATGTTGTAACCCCCTGGTACACATGTTGTAAACCCCCTGGTACACATGTTGAAACCCCTGGTACACATATTGAAACCCCCTGGTACACATGTATAAACCCCCTGGTACACATGTTGAAACCCCCTGATACACATGTTGTAACCCCTGGTACACATGTTGAAACCCCCTGGTACACATGTTGTAACCCCTGGTACACGTGTTGTAACCCCCTGGTACACATGTTGAAACCCACCCGGTACACACGTTGTAACCCCTGGTACACATATTGTAACCCCCTGGTACACATGTTGAAACCCCTTGATACACATATTGTAACCCCCTGGAACACATGTTGAAACCCCCTTGGTACACGTGTTGTAACCCCCTGGTACAAATGTTGTAACCCCCTGGTACACATGTTGTAACCCCCTGGTACACGTGTTGTAACCCCTGGTACACATGTTGTAACCCCCTGGTACACATGTTGTAACCGCCTGGTACACATGTTGTAACCCCCTGGTACACGTGTTGTAACCCCCTTGTACACATGTTGTAACCCCCTGGTACACATGTTGTAACCCCCTGGTACACATGTTGTAACCCCCTGGTACACATGTTGTAAACCCCCTGGTACACATGTTGAAACCCCCTGGTACACATATTGAACCCCCCTGGTACACATGTATAAACCCCTGGTACACATGTTGAAACCCCCTGGTACACATGTTGTAACCCCACTGGTACACATGTTGTAACCCCCTGGTACACATGTTGTAACCCCCTGGTACACATGTTGTGACCCCTGGTACACATGTTGTAACCCCTGGTACACATGTTGTAACCCCCTGGTACACATGTTGTAACCCCCTGGTACACATGTACATGTTGTAACCCCCTGGTACACATGTTGTAAACCCCTGGTACACATGTTGAAACCCCCTGGTACACATATTGAAACCCCTGGTACACATGTATAAACCCCTGGTACACATGTTGAAACCCCCTGATACACATGTTGTAACCCCTGGTACACATGTTGAAACCCCTGGTACACATGTTGTAACCCCTGGTACACGTGTTGTAACCCCCTGGTACACATGTTGAAACCCACCCGGTACACACGTTGTAACCCCTGGTACACATATTGTAACCCCCCTGGTACACATGTTGAAACCCCTTGATACACATATTGTAACCCCCTGGAACACATGTTGAAACCCCTTGGTACACGTGTTGTAACCCCCTGGTACAAATGTTGTAACCCCCTGGTACACATGTTGTAACCCCCTGGTACACGTGTTGTAACCCCCTGGTACACATGTTGTAACCCCCTGGTACACATGTTGTAACCGCCCTGGTACACATGTTGTAACCCCCTGGTACACGTGTTGTAACCCCCTTGTACACATGTTGTAACCCCCTGGTACACATGTTGAAACCCCCTGGTACACATGTTGTAACCCCCTGGTACACATGTTGAAAACCCCTGGTACACATGTTGAAACCCCTGGTACACATGTTGTAACCCCCGATACACATGTTGTAACCCCTGGTACACGTGTTGTAACCCCTGGTACACACGTTGTAACCCCCTGGTACACATGTTGAAACCCCCCTGGTACACATGTTGTAACCCCCTGGTACACATGTTGTAACCCCCTGATACACATGTTGTAACCCCTGGTACACATGTTGTAAAACCCCTGGTACACATATTGTAACCCCCTGGAACACATGTTGAAACCCCTTGGTACACGTGTTGTAACCCCTGGTACACATGTTGTAACCCCTGATACACATGTTGTAACCCCCTGGTACACATGTTGTAACCCCTGGTACACATGTTGAAACCCACCCGGTACACACGTTGTAACCCCCTGGTACACATATTGTAACCCCCTGGTACACACGTTGTAACCCCCTGGTACACATATTGTAACCCCCTGGTACACATGTTGAAACCCCTTGATACACATATTGTAACCCCCTGGAACACATGTTGAAACCCCTTGGTACACGTGTTGTAACCCCCTGGTACACATGTTGTAACCCCTGGTACACATGTTGTAACCCCCTGGTACACGTGTTGTAACCCCTGGTACACATGTTGTAACCCCCTGGTACACATGTTGTAACCCCTGGTACACGTGTTGTAACCCCCTTGTACACATGTTGTAACCCCCTGGTACACATGTTGTAACCCCCTGGTACACATGTTGTAACCCCCTGGTACACATGTTGTAAACCCCTGGTACACATGTTGAAACCCCTGGTACACATATTGAACCCCCTGGTACACATGTATAAACCCCCTGGTACACATGTTGAAACCCCCTGGTACACATGTTGAAACCCCCTGGTACACATGTTGTAACCCCACTGGTACACATGTTGTAACCCCTGGTACACATGTTGTAACCCCCTGGTACACACGTTGTAACCCCTGGTACACATGTTGTAACCCCCTGGTACACATGTTGTAACCCCCTGGTACACATGTTGTAACCCCCTGGTACACATGTACATGTTGTAACCCCCCTGGTACACATGTTGTAAACCCCTGGTACACATGTTGAAACCCCCTGGTACACATGTTGAAACCCCTGGTACACATGTTGTAACCCCTGGTACACGTGTTGAAACCCCTGGTACACATGTTGTAACTCCCCTGGTACACATGTTGTAACCCCTGGTACACGTGTTGAAACCCCTGGTACACATGTTGTAACCCCCTGGTACACATGTTGAAACCCCCTGGTACACATGTTGTAACCCCTGGTACACATGTTGAAACCCCTGGTACACATGTTGCAACCCCTGGTACACATGTTGCAACCCCCTGGTACACATGTTGTAACCCCTGGTACACATGTTGTAACCCCCTGGTACACATGTTGTAACCCCTGGTACACGTGTTGTAACCCCTGGTACACATGTTGTAACCCCTGATACACATGTTGTAACCCCCTGGTACACATGTTGAAACCCCTGGTACACATGTTGAAACCCCTGGTACACATGTTGTAACCCCTGGTACACATGTTGTAACCCCTGGTACACGTGTTGTAACCCCTGGTACACATGTTGAAACCTCCCTGGTACACATGTTGTAAACTCCTGGTACACGTGTTGAAACCCCTGGTACACATGTTGTAACCCCCTGATACACATGTTGAAACCCCTGGTACACATGTTGAAACCCCCTGGTACACATGTTGTAACCCCACTGGTACACATGTTGTAACCCCTGGTACACATGTTGTAACCCCCTGGTACACATGTTGTGACCCCCTGGTACACATGTTGTAACCCCCTGGTACACATGTTGTAACCCCCTGGTACACATGTTGTAACCCCCTGGTACACATGTACATGTTGTAACCCCCTGGTACACATGTTGTAACCCCCTGGTACACATGTTGTAAACCCCTGGTACACATGTTGAAACCCCTGGTACACATATTGAAACCCCCTGGTACACATGTATAAACCCCCTGGTACACATGTTGAAACCCCCTGATACACATGTTGTAACCCCCTGGTACACATGTTGAAACCCCTGGTACACATGTTGTAACCCCTGGTACACGTGTTGAAACCCCCTGGTACACATGTTGTAACCCCTGGTACACATGTTGAAACCCCCTGGTACACATGTTGTAACCCCCTGGTACACATGTTGAAACCCCCTGGTACACATGTTGTAACCCCTGGTACACATGTTGAAACCCCCTGGTACACATGTTGCAACCCCCTGGTACACATGTTGCAACCCCCCTGGTACACATGTTGCAACCCCTGGTACACATGTTGTAACCCCTGGTACACATGTTGTAACCCCCTGGTACACATGTTGAAACCCCTGGTACACATGTTGAAACCCCCTGGTACACATGTTGTAACCCCCTGGTACACATGTTGTAACCCCTGGTACACATGTCGTTAAACCCCTGGTACACGTGTTGAAACCTCCCTGGTACACATGTTGTAAACCCCTGGTACACGTGTTGAAACCCCTGGTACACATGTTGTAACCCCCTGATACACATGTTGAAACCCCCTGGTACACATGTTGAAACCCCCTGGTACACATGTTGTAACCCCACTGGTACACATGTTGTAACCCCCTGGTACACATGTTGTAACCCCCTGGTACACATGTTGTGACCCCCTGGTACACATGTTGTAACCCCCTGGTACACATGTTGTAACCCCCTGGTACACATGTACATGTTGTAACCCCCTGGTACACATGTTGTAACCCCTGGTACACATGTTGTAAACCCCTGGTACACATGTTGAAACCCCCTGGTACACATATTGAAACCCCCTGGTACACATGTATAAACCCCTGGTACACATGTTGAAACCCCCTGATACACATGTTGAAACCCCCTGGTACACATGTATAAACCCCCTGGTACACATGTTGAAACCCACCTGATACACATGTTGAAACCCCCTGGTACACATGTATAAACCCCTGGTACACATGTTGAAACCCCCTGATACACATGTTGAAACCCCCGGGTACACATGTATAAACCCCTGGTACACATGTTGTAACCCCCTGGTACACGTGCTGTAACCCTTCTGATCACATCTCTCATGTAGCCACTTAACTCTTCTCATATCAGTGCTTCATGGCTTTTGTAGAGCGTAACAGCTTGTCATAAGATTCACAGGACCCTCTCGTTATGGAACACGTTATGGACCCACAGGACCCTCTCGTTATGTGATGTTGACCTGTCAGTGTTGATAACACTGTGTGTGTGTGTGTGTGTGTATGTGTGTGTGTGTGTGTGTGTGTGTGTGTATGTGTGTGTGTGTGTGTGTGTGTGTGTGTGTGTGTGTGTGTGTGTGTGTGTGTGTGTGTGTAGTTCTTCTTCTCACTGCGGGGTATTTTTAGAGTCCGTCAGGTTCCAGCTGGGTCTCGTCCAGGTCTCCATCACTACCAAGCACGTCTGTGTAAGTGTGTGTCGGCCATGCCATATCTCCAGTAACAGCCTACCCCTGTCAACGTCAGCTAGAGATATTTTGTATTCATACCAAGACAGCCTGTAGTCTTGTCAATATGGGTTTTGGCTACATCAGCTAAAGCATTTCCCCATTTCCTCCTATGACCATAGCCAAGGCACTGTCTTATAGAGAAGTCTGCAACACGGCTGAGGTAATGCCCTTCCATTCCAATACAAAAGGCCCCTTGTGACTGTGCAGTTTCTTCTTCTTGTAGCAAAAAGAGACATCTGGGTCAAACTCTTAGTGAACACAGCAGCTCTTCCTCTCTTCACCCCCCTCTTCTTTCCCCCCCAGTTGGGGCCCCATAGGATGAGGAATGTAACACTTGGAGGTGTCCTACCACTCCTACGTGACATTCTTTTCCCCCTGACCCAAGCTTAGGGTGCCTGGAGTGGGGAGGAGGGTATAGGAAAAGGGTCACTGGGGGTCAACATCTGGACTAGATTAGGTCTTTGGGATGGTGCTGGTTGTGTGTGTGTGTGTGTGCGTGTGTGTGCGTCCGTGTGTGTGACAGACAACTAGGCGTGATAGCCTGTGATAGTCGTCACTCCATCTCTCCTGGAAGCTCGCTCAGATGAGATGGATGGAACAAATCCCAACCTTCCCTTTGAAAGGGCACATACCAGCGCGTGACAGGAAATCACTATAGCATCCGCCTTTGGGAGGACAGACATTAGATATTGGTATTATGGTTTTATCATTGACATTGTTCTCACCTGCTAAGGAACGGGGACATGAGCTTTACTGTCTGTGAGGTTGTGCTAAGCTGAAATTATGACCTCGCCGTAGCTATGGTAATAGGCAGGGGCATGTACCATGGACCTCCATATGCATTATGTGAAAGTAACATTATAGGGTACTATACAGTGCATTCAGAAAGTATTCAGACCCTTTGACTTTATCCACATTTTGTTACGTTACAGCCTTATTTTAAAATGGATAAAATACTGTTTTCCCCCCTCAATCTACACACAATACCCCATAATGACAAAGCAAAAATAGGTTTTAACATAGGTATTCAGACCCTTTAATCAATCCTTTGTTGAAGCACCTTCGGCAGCAATTAAAGCCTTGAGTCTTCTTGAGTATGACGCTACAAGCTTGGCACACCTGTATTTGGGGAGTTTTTTTTCTCTGCAGATCCTCTAAAGCTCTGTCAGGTTAGGTCTCTCCAGAGATGTTCAATCCGGGCTCTGGCTGGGCCACTCAAGGAGATGGTTGTCCTTCTGGAAGGTTATCCTATCTCCACAGAGGAACTCTGGAGCTCTGTCAGAGTAACCATCGGGTTCTCGGTCACCTCCCTGACCAAGGCCCTTCTTCCCCGTTTGACCAGCTCTAGGAAGAGTCTTGGTGGTTCCAAACTTCTTCCATTTAAGAATGATGGAGGCCACTGTGTTCTTGGGGACCTTCAATGCTACTGAAATGTTTCCGTGTCCTTCCCCAGATCTGTGCCCCGACACAATCCTGTCTCAGAGCTCTACGGACAATTCCTTCGACCTCATGGTTTCGTTTTTGCTCTGACATGCACTCTCTACTGTGGAACCTTATATAGACAGGTGTGTGCCTTTCCAAATCATGTCCAATCAATTGAATTTACCACAGGTGGACTCCAGTCAAGTTGTAGAAACATCTCAATGATGATCAATGAAAGCAGGATGCTCCTGAGCTTAATTTCAAATCTCATAGCAAAGGGTCTGAATACTTATGTAAACAAGGTATTTCAGTTTTTTATATTTAATAAACTTGCCGAAATGTCTAAAAACCTGTTTTAATTTTGTCATAGGGGTGATAGTTACGGAACACCAGCAAAGTGTTCATATGTGATTCATCCATGTTGGAAACTTAGCATTACCTGGATAATATTGATTTAGTAGACTGCAGGTGTGTCCTAATAGTGCAGAACTACCATCTGGCAATTCTGGCAAATGCCAGGCTGAACCATTTTTTTGTTGGCTGGGCCGGTCGAAATTGACACACACCAAAAAAAAAAGATGTACAAAAAGTTAACATGGCCAGCAGCCCATGAGCCTGTTAATATGTTTTTTTTAGGGTATTTGCACAATTTATTAGTTATATAGTGAACAACGACTGGCCCCCCCTATCAAGATAGACCGGCCCGGTTTTCTGATTGGCTGAGGTCATGCAAACTCATGTTCGAAGTCAAACGCGACATCAGCATAGACGTGCTCCGGCTCTGTCATTAGACAGATCTTTAAAAAATGAATACGGTGACTATAAACATAGAAACATTCTACATTGTCACACAAAAATTCCTGTAATTAAATTGTCTGCCCTGCCCCTCTGCCTGTTTCGCTGTGATGAGCGATCCACTCTTCTCTCCCCCCACGCTCTCCAGAAAAAAATGTATTCTGATCGTATAACATTTCAAAATGCAATTGTGGGAAAAACACAGGTCTGAAAGCTTTGTCCTCTTGTCCTCGTCCAAGCTTTCTGTATGTATCATTTTTATTTCTTAACATTCAATATTCAGCTCAATAGCAACGATTCTACAACCAAGATAGAATATAGCTTTGAGATATGAACCAGCCATTGCGAGGGCATAGGCTTATAGTTTTCATGGGTGGTAGTCTACAACTGCTAGGTTTCTTTTAGGACATTACATTTACTGTTTGATGAATAGATGGTGCTTCTACACCTCCATTGTTTGCTGTTTGGGGTTTTTGGCTGGGTTTCTGTATAGCACCCTGATATATCAGCTGATGTAAGAAGGACTATATAAATACATTTGATTTGATTTGATGGCTACTAGCAGTGGGTATTATATTCATAGTTAGCGGTCTATTTTTTGAGTTTCCACTTCCTCAGGTGTTGGACCCCAAATCAATTAGCCAATGATATTAGTTAGTGCACATAAATATGTACGTAATTAATCTCTATTGAACCCCCCCCCCCCAAAAGAGGATATTCTGGAGTCGTATTTCTACTGTAAAATATTGCAATTATAATGTAATTGTCAACTCAAATTGAATGTCAGTCATTGGATTAGGTTGCACATAAAAATATCTTCAGTCATGCATTGGCAAATCCAGTGATGTGGCTAATGCCAGGCCCGAATTCTTGTCCCAGTCTGGCCCTGAATTCTATCACATGTTGGCACAGGTGATAAACTGAATTGAAGTGCTGTATAACCTGAGGCTAATATACGGAACGGAAATGTTAACGCATCAGGCAACAATTTCAAAGATTTGCATGAGTTACAGTTCATGTAAGGAAATGGATTTCACTTTACTGTTGGTCACAGAAAAATAAAAAGCTAAGTGCGTGGATCAGAAAACCGGTCAGGGTCTAGTGTGACCACCATGTGCCTCAAGCAGCGCAACACATCCCCTTCACATAGAATTGATCAGGTTGTTGATTGTGGCCTGTGGAATGTTGACCCCCCTCCTCTTCAAAAGCTTGAGACATCTATGGTATTGTGTTGTGTGACAAAACTGCACATTTTAGAATGACCTTTTATTGTCCCTAGCACAAGGTGCACCTGTGTAATGACCGTGCTGTTTATTCAGCTTGTTGATAAGCCACGTCTGTCAGGTGGATGGATTATCTTGGCAAAGGAGAAATGTTCAGTAAGAGTGATGTAAATACATTTGTGCACAACAATTTGAGAGAAATATGCTTTTGTGTGCATATGGAAAATTTCGGGGCTATTTAATTTCTGCTCATGAAACATGGGACCAACACTTTACATGTTGAGTTTATACAGTTTTTTTGTTCAGTGTATGATTGTCAGTGTCTTCTTTTCTGTCTACAACTAATGTTTCACACAACTACACAAACAATTTAAACATTATTCAAATTTTTCACAATCATTGTCTATGCTGATACTGTATTTGCAGAGAATTTGATAGGAATTTCCTGATTGTTGATTTAATAGTTTTACAAAAGTATGGCTCCCTGACAGTTAAATAAACAGTTTTCGATAAAGATTTGCTTCGCAACCCTCATGCGTCAACAGAAATCCTTCAATACAGTGCCTTCGGAAAGTATTCAGACCCCATCACATTTTCCACATTTTGTTACGTTACAACCTTATTATAAAATGGATTAAATTGTTTTTTTCCCATCATCAATCTACACACAATACCCCATAATGGCATCACAGTACACCATAATGACATCACAGTACCCCATAATGACAAAGCAAAAACTGGTTTTTAGAAATGTTTTATTTAATCCATTCTAGAATAAGGATTGTAACGCGACCGGTAATGTAACAAAATGTGGAAAAAGTCAAGGGGTCTGAATACTTTCCGAAGGCACTGTCTGTATATGTCTTTGGAAATCCAGCTTTAGAACGTAGAGACCACCCAACAGTAAAAACTATAGTAAGTTATCCACATAGTTTCAGTCTTCGGTTTATGTGTGAGATTAAAATAAACTAGGGGCGGTATCTAGTTATGTTTACTTAAGTCTAGGATACTTTAACATTGTTTGGAAGAAAGTGAGGAAATTTTTCCAGCCTATTGGCATTTGCATTTCCTCAAGTGTATGTGCCTGACCCACTGAACACAAACTGTTATACTCCTAGGGCCATGGGTTTTTTCTTGTAACAGACATATCACTAATGTGTCATTTTGGGTGACTTTGGGTAAATGTCAACATTTTGACATATTTCGAATGAGAAATGTCTGTTTCCTCACGTGACCTAACAAGGACAAATTCCAGATCCCAGTAGCCTTGTCATCTGGTGACCTTTGACTTATAGGACCTGTCTCTACTTTCTCCCCTGAGCTCCGACAGACACACAGTAGAATCTCCCATGATGCTCTGCCTGTTGGAATGCCCTCACGCACATTGGACAGACACATAGAACCTGTGGTCATAAAGGCTTCTAGCTTGTGCGTTTGTGTAGGATCTGATAACCTCACAGGGTCAACAATGTGTAGCGACTGACACAGAACTGTACCAGGGACCCCCTCCCTTCCACCTCACCTGATACACACACCACTACCACCATTAGTCAACTCATTAAACCAGTGTTTGGATAAGGGGCCTGAGGCAGCCCCTGTTCTCACTTTTCCCACATCTGTCCCGGCCTCTTCCACTAACCTTCCATTCTCAGGCACTGCTAACCGGACAGCAGCGGGACACCTGGGAATTCCGGAATGAGCCATGGATAGATTGCTCATTCTACAGGTTATAGACTTGCTAGGCTAAGAGTTTTCTAATTTTCTCAATCCCTCTCTTTATTTGGCCTCTATTGGAAGGTGTTAGGTTCCTTGTATGGCTCGGTGATGTTCATTGAGATTCCTCCCCTGTTGTTGTTCCTGACGCCTATGTCGGTGAGGGTGTATTTTCTCAGTGAGATTTTCAATGGCTTTTGGGGAGGAAAGTTCCCTAGCAGTCTTTCCCAATAAATCAGTGCTACACAGTCACTGCACCCTATGGACCCATAGAATTGCATGGAATACCAATGTATTAGAAATATACTGTATATCCCTACTGCTGCAGTGTCATGACGAAGGTAGCCATATGTTACGTAACATTTGCAAGATTTACATAAGGTGATTATACCAATGTCAAGGGCCTGCAGGGCTACAGAGTGGGGCTGTAAGTGGAAAGGGATACATTCTGATGAAGTAATTGGACTTCAATGGCAACCTAATCAGTGTGTGTGTGTGTGTGTGTGTGTGTGTGTGTGTGTGTGTGTGTGTGTGTGTGTGTGTGTGTGTGTGTCAAGGTTGTTTGCGAACGACATCTAACAGATATCCGATGAGACGACGTGTGGACTCTCATTAATTAATGATCTGTTTGCACTATGAATTCTACATCGTTAAAGAGCCATATTGACCATGGTGTGAGTTTCTCCCTTAATGAGGCATAAGTCTTCCGACCGTGTCTCCAATTTGGTTCATTACCCGGTTTCTCATTAATTATTTACATGATATACAGAACTGATGAATAAAGCAATCAATTTTGGGGGACGGCCAATGGCTATCTTATAGAAGCATCCATATGCATGCCGGTTATCCATATGCATTTCACTAAGGTTGTATTCAGGGCACGTGAGAAATAAGCTTTGATTTGATTTATTGGCACCCCTATTGAAACGAGTCACTTTTAGTCAACAACGGTAATAGCGTACAATGTGTAAAATGTTGACGTATAAACACATCAACGTCACTTCCGTATTACAAACAGCTATTTCCGCTGCCACGGTTCGTTACGGTGATAGACACATCTGCATCCATTAGCTGGGCTCTCCGAGATACGAGTCGGTCCGTTTCTCGGTCCGAGTCATCACGATTACGCAAGCTGAGACATTTAAGTCACAATGACTCTGGCTAATGACCAGAGATTTGCCTTATGGGTCACTCTAAAGGACATTGACTAAGATGTCTCCAAGATAAAAGACTTAGGTCGGTTGTTTGTTGTGGTTTTGAAAAAGCTTTTAGTTTTCTAGTTAAATGATGCCAGTACTTAGGCTGTGTTCGCCATCAACATGACCGGTCTGGGAATCAACGAACCGTGGGAATACTCTCGAGTTTATAGTAGTGAGTTGATGGAATCTACACATACTATAGTTGAAAGTCTCCAGAGCATTAGTGAGGTTGGGCAATTAGGCCTAGCAGTCGGCGTTCCAGTTCATCCCAAAGGTGTTCAATGGGGTTTAGGTCAGGGCTCTGTGCAGACCAGTCAAGTTCTTCCACGCCGCTCTCAACAAACCATTTTTGTATGGACCTCACTTTGTGCACGGGGCATTGTCATGCTGAAACAGGAAAGGGCTTTCCTCAAACTGTTGCCACAAAGTTGGAAGCAAAGAATTGTCTAGAATGTCATTATATGATGTAGCGTTTCGATTTCCCGTCACTGGAACTAAGGGGCCCAAACCCTTAAAAACAGCCCCAAATCATTATTCCTCCTCCACCAAACTGTACAGTTGGCACTATGCATTTGGTTTATTTGTCACGTGTGCTGAATACAACAGGAGTAGACCTTACAGTGAAATGCTTACTTACAGGCTCTAACTGTTACGCTTGTCGAAATGATGGGACCAAGGTGCAGCGTGGTAAGCGTACATTGTATCTTTATTAAACATGAACACCTAAAAACAACAAAAGGAAAGCAACGTTCGGTAGGCTACACAGAGCTGTACAAAAACAACATCCCACAAAACTAAGGTGGCAAAACAGGCTGCCTAAGTATGATTCCCAATCAGAGACAACGATAGACAGCTGTCCCTGATTGAGAACCATACCCGGCCAAAACATAGAAACAAAGAACATAGAGTTTCCCACCCAAGTCACACCCTGACCAACCAAACAGAGAATAAAAAGATCTCTACGGTCAGGGCATGACACTAACCAATAGTGCAAAAAATGTATTAGGTGAACAATAGGTAGGTTAAGAAATAAAACAACAGTAAAAAGTCTATATACAGTAGCGGGGCTATAAAAGTAGCGAGGCTACATACAGACACCGGTTAGTCATGCTGATTGAGGTAGTATGTACATGTAGATATGGTTAAAGTGACTATGCATATATGATGAACAGAGAGTAGCAGTAGCGTAAAAGAGGAGTTGGCGGGTGGTGGGTGGGACACAATGCAGATAGCCCGGGTAGCCAATGTGCGGGAGCAGTGGTTGGTCGGGCCAATTGAGGTGATATGTACATGAATGTATAGTTAAAGTGCATATATGATAAACAGAGAGTAGCAGCAGCATAAAAGAGGGGTCGGGGGGGGGGGGGCACTTACCCTAACCCAGATTAATCCGACTGCCAGATGGTGAAGCGTGATTCGTCACTCCAGAGAACGCATTTCCACTCCAATCCATTGGCGGCGAGCTTCACACCACTCCAGCCGTCACTTGGCATTGCGCATGGTGAGCTTAGGCTTGTGTGCGGCTGCTCGGCCATGGAAACCCATTTCATGAAGACGAACAGTTCATGTGCTGACGTTGCCTCCAGAGGCAGTTTGGAACTCGGAAGTGAGTGTTGCAACCAAGGACAGATGATAGTTTTTACCGTTCTGAGAGCTTGTGTGGCCTACCACTTCGCGGCTGAGCCTTTGTTGCTCTGAGATGTTTCCACTTCACAATAACAGCACTTACAGTTGACCGGGGCAGCTCTAGCAGGGACGGAATCAATAAGGCTATTCTACTGCCAATGTTTGTCTCAAATTGCTTTTGAATGTGATCTGCATAATTGCAAAACTAAAGTCTAATGAGACACTTCCTCCATAATCTGAAAAGTCCAAATAGTGACAAACAGTTCAAAACGAACTGGCAACAGACAAACAGAGAACACAGGTATAAATACATGGGGGATAATGGGGAAGATGGACGAAACCTGGAAGGGGGTGGAGACAAGCACAAAGACAGGTGAAACAGATCACGGTGTGACACGAAAGTAAGAAACATAAGAGCGACAGGGCCAGGGAGAGAAGCTGTGATCGGTGATGTGATCTTTTCTGGTTATCGTCCGTTCCCACTCTTCCGCCTGCCCCCTGCGGTGACGAGTACAAGATGTTTCCACTCGGTCTTAGAATGATCATCTATTAATAGAGTCCACACAAACAATAAAACATCACCTCTGTGACTAACTGTCCCCAAATTCCTCTGTTGGTCACAGTATCCCAGAGAGTGGGATGGGGATGAGAAGGGGGTCCCTTAAGGTGATAGTCCATCCATCCATCCATCCATCCATCATCTATCTCTCTCTCTCTCTCTCTCTCTCTCTCTCTCTCTCTCTCTCTCACTCTTTCTCTCTCTCTCTCTCTCTCTCTCTCACTCTTTCTCTCTCTCTCTCTCTCTCACTTTCTTTTTCTCTGACCCCCTTTCTCATTTGTTTTGGGGGCAAGTAGGCACTCCTTTAGAAGGAGGAACAGTACTGTACATCCCTAATCCCGCTCTCTTTTTTTCTCTTTCCCTTTCCATTGCTCTCTCCTCCTGGAGAAGAAGATGTCTCTGAGAGATGTCCACAGCGTTCCACAGTCATTCATCCTCTCAAGGGTATTTGGCTTCTTATTTGTGTTATTCTAGTTTGTTTGTCCTCTTCTTCGCCTACGCTTCTTCGGGCTTGACACGAACACAGAAATTCCACAGATTCTCTGACAGCGACAGCGAGAGTCATAGTCCAATTTTACATTGGCTTGGAGAGGAGTGGGGCCTGCCTGTATAATATTCTTTAGTCATATGGCGTTTTTTCCC